>NC_051273.1:29528396-29671113 GCF_015220745.1 Sebastes umbrosus | reverse complement strand
ACCTGCCTTTAAAGGATACAGCTCAATCTGTGTGTACAGATTTTTTTTAGGTAATGTAATACCTACATTTTTTTTCTGGATTTAGATCCAGTGATGTTCAAAACACTATGACTCTTGCAGTTTTCCCAGAAACTCCTCTATTTCTCTACACATTGGGTTCCAGCCTTTGGCTTTAATATTCTTCAGAATTGTGATGCTGTCCCCACGATAGAAGGATTGTTGTGGTATCTCTGCCGCCTTCATGTGATATCGTATAGAACTGTCGTACTCCTTTCGATCGAAGTTTAAATATTTTGCGTAGTGGTTGTAAAGGACCTGCTTCTCTGGAGGTTCCAGATTCCTTTCTAGCATTTCCTGATACATCTGCTTAGCTTTAGCCTGGCCGTGATTGGATTTTGCGTACATATTTGCGAGGTCCATTTCCTTCACAAATCGAGAATGAGGGTAAAGAGAAATCACCTCCTCATGGAGAGTGATTGCTCTGTCTATCATGCTTTGCTTTGGGCGATTGTTACTAAAACGCATGATCTTCCATTTGTAACAGAGTGCAGCACATCTCTTCAGATAACGCTCATCTGGATGGTTTTCCAGAGCCTCCTCTGCCAATTTAATGGCCTCATCAACAAAATAATGACTGTAAACCCTTATTAATGGTTTCATACCATTGTAGCTGCTGACGGGATTTCTCAAAACCTTTCTGGCTAACTCTTGTGCTTCATCTTCAATTCTCTCTCCTTTCTTAGCACATTGCTCAAGGTAGTAAACAGCGAGGTACAAGTTCTCTGGATCCTGTTCCTTGGCGATTCTCACTTTCTCCAACATGTCAGCCTCCAGCCCCGTGTTGCTGTGTGTAAAAGCTCTCGCTAACACTAAGACGTGGCTGGTGTTCCACTCCACCATGTCCGGCTGCATCTTGATGGCTCTCTGGAAGTAATCTGCAGCCAGCGTTTTGTCTGTGCTGAAATTCATCAGGGTCCAGGCTTTTTCAGCGTAGATCTCTGGATGGAGCTCGTCCTGGGATGGAGATGGGTATTTATTCATCAGGGCGTCGATCTTTGTCAGGTAAGCCTGACTCTCTGCTTGGTCCCCCAGGTGGTGGTTCAGCCAAGCCAGGTTCCCGCAGTTCACCACTAACCAGGGACCCTCATCTGCACTTCTCATCTGGCGGAAGGCCTCTGCAGCCTTGTTGAACAAACTCTGGGCGTCTTCAGTCAACCCCAGCTTGTATTGAATGAACCCCCGCAGGTTGTAAATGTGACCCAGCCAGCTGTTTCCCTCCTCTGTGCCGATGTCCTCCAGCTGGTCACGGAAACGGAGAAGATTGATCCTGCTGGGGTCCAGATCCCAGGTGAAGTGGCACTGCAGGGCCTCCAGTTTGGACTCCAGTGTTGTTTGACTCTGAGCAGCACTGATGGAGAGTAAAAATAACAAATATTAAAACACATCACCAGTAGGTTAAAGTAATATGCTCTTAAAGTGGCAGTAGGCAGTATATTTTTGGGGCCTGTTTGAATTCAAGGTGAGATGATTACAGAGCTCCGTCAGAGCCTGAAGGAAGAAGAAGGACCGTTAACACTAAGGTTGCATCCCAAAGCTCTTATTTGTGCACCGAGGATTAAGGAGCGAGGATCGAGGATCGAGGAGGCTTGCCGGAGGAGCGATGAGCGAGGATACACCAGTGTATCCTTCACGGGGTGCATGCCAAAGCTCTTAATTGCATCCCCGTTTCCCTCACTTGCGTCTTTTCCTTGCGTCTTAGTCCCTCCCACCAGGGAAGCATGGAGAGACGCATGAGGTGCTTCTCATTTCATCATTTTTCGCCTCCTCGTCTCCTCGCTCCTCAATCCTCCGGCTGTGACCCGGAAATCGATCTCAGTCCTCCATCTTGAAGGACGTCCCAATTCATAAAATGCGCATCGAGGAGCGAGGATCGAGGAGCGAGGATCGAGAAGCGAGGAGGCTTGCTGGAGGAGCCAGCACTGATGGAGAGTAAAAATGTACAAATATTAAAACACATCACCAGTAGGTTAAAGTAACATGCTCTTAAAGTGTCAGTAGGCAGTATATTTTTGGCATAATTGGGCAAAAATTCCATAATAACCTTTCAGCATATTGTAATTCAAGTGTTCTGAGAGATAACTAGACTTCTGCACCTCCTCATGGCTCTGTTTTCAGGCTTTAAAAAATCTAGCCCGTGACGGGAGACTTTGACCAATCACAGGTCATTTCAGAGAGAGAGCGTTTCTATTGGATGTGCTCCGGTCATGTGACCGGAACTGGGCGTTCCTTCACCAGATTTCACAATGGCAGCGGCATCACAAACATTCTCATTTTACAGCGAAACCGGGCACTACAAGATGATTCTGAAAACATCTAAGGCGAGAAATAGGCATTAACGTAACATAATATTGATTCATATTTGATCAGCGCTGCAGTTTGACTGTTTGGTCGGAGTTCGTGAGTGATTGACAGCCGGCTCTAACAGACAGCAGATGGATAGAAGACTTCAGATCAGATCTTACTGCTTGTTTTCCTCCGGTCTGTGAAATCATGCAGATGCCGTTAGGATGTAGGGACCTGCCATTTCGGGTGGCAGACACAGTGAACTGTCTCCCAGAATCCTGGAGGTATGCTCTCCTTGACCACAGGACTCAGCTCAGTCCTCATTGGCTACAGTAACATTTCACCCTGAGGTGTGAAATTCAGCCAGAACAAAACCAGAGGAATGTTCTTTTGTTCCTCCTCTTTCGACTCTTTGCTCTTCACCTCCTGACCCAAGCTGACCAGCTGCTGGAGGTGAGCCACAGCTACTCTTTCGACTCTTTCTGCTTCACCTTCTCATCCAAGCTGACCTGCTGGAGGTGAGATGCTGCGCTCCAGACCGGAAGCAGCTCTGCTCTCTGATTCTATGTCCTGTTAGGAAACAGACATAGCCACAAGGAACGAAATGGCAGACGACGCGAGTTCTCTGCCCTTTTCACCAGCTAACTTCAAGCTATCAAGCAAAGAAGTTAGCACCAAACTAACAGCAAAGACGACCTCTTTGACTTGGAACCACAACTTCAACACATGGAATCACAAAACCGGTTCTTCCATGGTAACGTACTGGGCTTACATTAGCATTAGCAATCGCACACGGCTGAGCAAGACTGTCCAACTTTGATTTCTAGAAAGTACTTGTATTGATTTGGTTTAATGTTATTCATTGAGTTTGACTGTGTTGATTTATCTGTATTTGATTTTTGGGTAACTGGTATCGCCACATCTGATGTGTTTAGTTTATGCTTCACATAGACAAGGTCTTGCATGCAAACTAACCATCTTTTCTAACCCACTGCATATCTAACACACATTAAGATCACATACAGAAACTGTGAATTAGTTAAACATAAACATACAGCTTCAGATAATCTGAACCCCACATCACCCCCCCCCCATCTGTCCTTCTTCTCAGAAGAACAAAGAGGTCATGTGGTGACATGCTGATGGCCATCTTTGATTCCGCCATCTTTGATTCCGCCATCTTTGTAGTTTTACAGTGCCCGCCATTTTGTTTGTAGGCCATACAGACATTTTGAAACAAGAACCCATCTTGTTTCCCCCCCCCCCCTCTCTCTCTCTCTCTCTCTCTCACACACACACACACACACACACACACACACACACTTTGTTTGGTTTGTTTAGTTTAGTTATTTAGTTAGATTAATATTGTGTTTTGAACCTTTATTATCTTGTAAATAAATGTTTGTGGAATATACATGCTGCTCTCTTTAATGTTGCACAAGAGTGAATAATGCCAACCTCTGCTATGTCAAGAACTCCGATATCCTTCAACCTTTACTATCTATTTTGGTTATAGTTATTAATTTAATTATTAATCAACGTTCCAAATTGATAGTTTAGCCTATATAATGAGACTATATTAACGTTTTGGTCATTGGTCCCTGATTCCAGGGTGGTGCCCCGTTTATTATTAATGTTTATTGATAATCTTTATTAAAAATAATAATTCTATTATTATTTATTAATTAATTTGCTAATAACCAAAACCTACTAAAGTAGAACCCCTACAAGGAGCACCGGAGGACACAGAGGAACATGATTTTTTTCAGGTTACCTGTCTCATGCACTACTGTCATGATGCCAACACAGTGCCCGCGGGCACCTGGTCGCCCGCAGTGACCACGTGAGTCGCCCGCAAGGCATGTTCTAAAAAAAGCACTAGTCACCATGGAGCTCCGTATAAAAATTTTAGTTGCTGTTCTTTTTGAATATTTTATTATATTTATTATATTAATGTGGGTTTTAAAATGACAATATTTAATATAAAATTTTAAAAACAAAAATGTTTTATGTGCCTATGAACTCTGACCTTGTCTGAAGTCAACGTTCAATATTGTGCGCATGTCAAACCGCCATCTAACTCTTTGCTGAGACCAAGTTCTATGGAAGGAGGCTGAGACACGGGTCTTGAGGTGTGGGATACAACGCATGCGCAGTGTAACTCAAGCTGCGGTAATGCGTTTTGATTGGCTCAATTTTGGCGAGTGCAGGCCAGATTTTACCACACGTGTGGTACCCCAAAGCTGTGACGTATTGATGACGTGTGTCCCAGCCTCCTTTCCATAGTCCTTGGCTGAGACAAAGAAGCGGGCGCAGCTACGATGGGGAGCTAGATGTGTTTTTTTACCCCCTAAACTAAAGAAAACATGGTAGAAAAGGGAAAGAAAACATACTATTTTCACAATGATTGGGAGGAAGAGTTCGTTTTTACGACAGTGAAAGAAAAATGTGCGTGTTTCATTTGTGAGGCAACTGTTGCAACGGCAAAGCGGCACAATGTGGAGAGACACTTCAGTACGAGTCACAAGAGCTTCCATGCTAACTACCCGCCTGGCAGCGCACTACGGACAGAAAAAGCCTATGACTTAAGGCAGCTTTGGGCAAACGACAGTCTTTTTTCACAAGGCCGGTGATAAAATCACAAAAAGCAACTGAAGCTTTGTTTAGAGCTGAGAATTTTTTGGTAAAGACCAAGAAAGCCTTTTCAGACGGAGAGGTCTTGAAAGAAGCAATGATGATAGTTGCAAACAGTGTGTTCAAAGACGAGAAGAATGGTCCAAATGACATCTCCACTCTCTCCGATGTCCAACTGGGGGCAAGTACGATGGTTAGAAGAGTGTCTGCTATATCCGAAAACTTGACGGAGCAACTGGACCGGGATCTGGTTAAGTGCAGGGGGTTTAGCATCCAGTGCGACGAGTCCGTGGACAGCACCAGTACAGTTCAGCTGATGATGTTTATCCGAATGGTGTTTGATGAAGTCCTGACACTTCTGCTCCTGAAGACAACAACGAGGGGAATTGACATCTACAACACGGTGAAGAGGTTCTTTGTGGAGAAAAAGGTACCATTAGAAAAGCTGGTGTCGGTGACAACAGACGGGGATCCTGCCATGACGGGCCAGCATGCAGGCTTCATTGCGCAATGCAAAGGTGACCCAGACTTCCCAAAATTTCTACATTGCCACTGCATCATTCACCAGCAGGCGCTATGTGCAAAAAGTAACCGGCTTTGATCATGTGATGACTCCTGTCGTGAAGATCATAAATGGCATCCGCTTCAAAGCCAAACAACACAGGACATGCAAGGTGCTACTGGAGGAGCTGTCAGCTGAATATGGTGACCTGTTACTACACACAGAAATCCGATGGCTCAGCAGGGGACGAATTTTGTAGCGTTTTTTGTCACTTTTGGGCGAAATCAAAGAGTTCCTGCAATCCAAAGGGGAAGACGCCTCGCTGCTCGAGGACACTGAGTGGATACTTGACCTTGCATTTTTAACGGACATCACTGGGATACTGAACCATTTGAACTGTGAGCTGCAAGGCAAAGGTAAAACTATCGCTGACATGATAAGCGCTGTCAACGCATTTAAAGCTAAGATGAACATTTTCTCCGTGCATTTACAGCGAAAAAAGGTGCTGCACTTTCCCTCCGTACAGTCAGTGTTGAATGACAATGCTTCTGCGTCTGGGGCTTTTGACAAAGCTGTAGAAAAGTACTCTCAAGTCATAAACAGACTAGGGCAAGAGCTTGGGAACATGTTTTGTGACTTTGATCAACTTGAGCCATGTGTGTCATTCATTTCAAATCCTTTCATGCAAGTGGACACGACATACATTGCTGAGCAACTAAGTGCTATGTTCAACTTGGATGCTGGACAGGTGGAGATTGAAATCGTAACGTTGCAAAATGACCTCCACCTCAAAACCCATCAGTCTGCACCAGACTTTTGGTGCCTTGTGGACACAGAAAAGTACAAAGGTGTATGCACAGCAACTATGAAAGTTGCCTGCCTTTTTGGTTCAACCTATCTCTGTGAATCAGCCTTTTCTGACATGAACTTCATCAAGAACAAACACAGAACACGCATTACTGATGCACATCTACAAGACTCACTCAGAGTTGCAGTGTCAAATTATACACCAGATTACAGTACATTGGTGAACAGAATGCAATGCCAGCCTTCCCACTAACAGACATTTACAGACAAAGAAAGAGATAAGTACTTCGTACTACTCAGTACCCTTGAAGTAGCTCTCAGTTTCCAAAAGGTTGGTGACCCCTGGTCTAGTTTTATAAAAATAACTTTTTTTAATCATATTTGCTCTAATCTCTCCTACTTCAGCTTTAAAGTACGTGTGCTATGTTTGGATAACCACTGTTTATCTCATGTGGAGGAAGGGAGGAACATAGAAATGGAGTTAGGAGCATTGAATGGACAGGAAGGAAATAAGGAGGGAATGATTTTCTTTTCTATTTGTTAGTTGCCTTCTGGAGCTGGAACACAAAATAATTTCACAACACATTGTACTGTGTATGGTTGCATACAGTATGGACAATTAGTGGATGGAAAGGAAGGAAATGGGTAAGGAAATGAGGGAAGGAATGGTTAAGAGAAGAAGTAACAGAGAGGATAAAAACATGGAGGACAAGAAGGAACAAAGGATGAAAGAAAACCCAAAGGGGAATGAGGTATGCAATGAATAAATAAATAAAGGAAGAAACAGAGTGAGGCAGGAGGAGAAAAAGAAGGAGGGGAGGACACAGGGGAGGAAGAACAGACAGAAGGGAATAAGGCAAGAGATAAGAAAAAGATGGCTGAAAGAGATAAGGAAGGAGGAGGCAAGTAAGGTAGGAAGAAAATGATAAAAAAAAGTATGAGAAACAGAGGAAAGCAAGGAAGACAGGAAGGATGTAATGGTTTAAAGATAATAGGATAGTTATAACAACAACATTTAGCATTTCTCCACCAGAATTATATTCCTGGAGGTGGGATGAAACTTTCAGAAAACAATTGATTTATAATAATTGTTAAGAATAAGAAAGAAAATACATTTCTTTAAATTCATGTGGCCCTAGCTGAAAGGGAAGAATGAAGAAAGGAAAAGAACAAGAAACAAGAGAGAAAAGTAAGAAGCCTACATTATTTACTCCAACAATGATATGAAATGCAGAAGCAGCTATACTCACCTCATCATTCAGCTGTTTCCTTGACTCAGTAGTTCTCTAAATATTGGGCTGGTTTTTGCTCTTGATGCTGGATTTGGGTTCGCTGGTATAAAGTCAGTGATGTCCAACTTCTGCTTTGTTTTAAATGATGTGATGTTGTTGAGGACGCAGCGGAAATGTTCACGAAGTCGAAGCAGACTGTAGAGGAGGGGCATTTGAGCATAGTGTCTTGTGTTCAGTGTTAATGCGCCTTGACCTTTGTTTCCCAGGAATGGAAACCTACAGCCACATCTGAATAAACTAAAACATGACTCATCAAATTTTGTGATTATATTTTCTTTTAAGTTGATTTAAAGTTAGAAAGTTGTATTTCTTCTTGAGGAATATGATGCCACACTGAGTGAAATATTCAAACCAAGATGCCATATTCTTTATGGCTGCAACATCTTATCAAATATTAAGGTGACATGTGCATTATTTTATATTTATATGCATTTATATATGTAGTAGCCTATATGTGGACACACTGAGCAGCGGGTATGAAGAGCCATCAGTTACCTGGACACACTTGCATTATGACTCTGCTGTTACCTACTGGTGTAACCAGGTTACTGTTGGGTTACCACTTCACACTGACAGGGAAACACTTTGACACAAAGGCTCGTATTTGATCATTTGTCACCTGTTCACATGTCACCTTGGAGTTATACAACTGTATGTGTGCGATGTTCATCCATGTTGACTTAAAAGTTGAAAGTTGTAGTTTGATTAACGTCCATCAGCGCCCTGTGTAGTACAGTACTGCAAGATAGTGAAGCCTACATGAATTTCTTGTATAATAACCACCAAAACAAAACAACTTAAAGATTTCTTAGTGTACATAATGTATATTTATTAGTATTAATAGGCTATTGTGTACAACTGAGACACAGCTTGACATACTTTATACATACAATCAGTTGCATCAGGCAATAATATTCAGGTTACATCAAATTATCTATAACATTATCAGAGAGTTTTATATTTCACTACTCCAAAGCTTACAGACATTCAAATTACATATAGTGTAGTTCTTATATAAACTTAAAATACAGTGCTATGGAAAAAAATCAATCAACACAACAGGAATATAATAAACACAGTGATTACATGTAAGTTATGAAAATCAGCACTGATCAAAATCTATTTTAATAAATCATGTGAAACTGAATTATAGTAATAACATTTGAACATGTCCACAGTGGATGTTATTTAAAGGACTAGTGTTATTGAATGATTCAGCCTGTTTAGTACAGATTGAGTGTACTACTGCTGACAGTTTTTCAGAGCAAATGAGTAGATTTTTAGATAGTTTTTAAAAAAAGCTTTTGTCTTCCATTAAATGTACTTAAGTCTAAAAACTTGCAGACACTTTTTGAAACCTGCCTTTAAAGGATACAGCTCAATCAATAAGTGCGTACAGATTTTTTTAGGTAATGCAATACCAACATTTATTTTCTGGATTTAGAACCAGTGATGTTCAAAACACTGTGGCTCTTGCAGGTTTTCCAGAAACTCCTCTATTTCTCTACACATTCGGTTCCAGCCTTTGGCTGTAATCTTCTCCAGGGCTTTGATGCTGTTATCACGATAGAAGGATTGATGCGGTATCGCTGCCGCCTTCATGTGATATTTTATTGAACTTTGGTACTCCCGTCGATCGCAGATTAAATATTTTGCGTAGTAGTTGTAAAGGACCTGCTTCTCTGGAGGTTCCAGATCCCTTTCTAGCAGTTGCCGATACATCTGCTCAGCTTTAGCCTGGCCGTGATTGGATTTTGCGTACATATTTGCGAGGTCTAGTTCCTTCATAAGTGAAGAATGAGGGTAAAGAGAAATCACCTCCTTATGGAGACTGATTGCTCTGTCTATCATGCTTTGCTTTGGGCGACCGTCCTTGAAAAAAAGGATCTTCCATTTGTAACAGAGTGCAGCACATTTTTTCAGATAACGCTCATCTGGATGGTTTTCCAGAGCCTCGTCTGCCAATTTAATGGCCTCATCAATAGAAACATAGTTTCTGTAAACCCTTATTAATGGTTTCATACCACTGTAGCTGCTGACGGGATTTCTCAAAACCTTTCTGGCTAACTCTCGTGCTTCATCTTCAATTCTCTCTCCTTTCCTAGCACATTGCTCAAGGTAGTAAACAGCGAGGTACGAGTTCTCTGGATCCTGTTCCTTGGCGATTCTCACTTTCTCCATCATGTCAGCCTCCAGCCCCGTGTTGCTGTGTGTAAAAGCTCTCGCTAACCCTAAGACATGGCTGGTGTTCCACTCCACCATGTCCGGCTGCATCTTGATGGCTCTCTGGAGGTAATCTGCAGCCAGCTTTTTATCTGTGCTGAAATTCATCAGGTTCCAGGCTTTTTCAGCGTAGATCTCTGGATGGAGCTCGTCCTGGGATGGAGATGGGTATTTATTCATCAGGGCGTCGATCTTTGTCAGGTAAGCCTGACTCTCTGCTTGGTCTCCCAGGTGGTGGTTCAGCCAAGCCAGGTTCCCGTAGTTCACGACTAACCAGGGACCCTCATCTGCACTTCTCATCTGGCGGAAGGCCTCTGCAGCCTTGTTGAACAAACTCTGGGCGTCATCAGTCAACCCCAGCTTGTATTGAATGAACCCCCGCAGGTTGTAAATGTGACCCAGCCAGCTGTTTCCCTCCTCTGTGCCGATGTCCTCCAGCTGGTCCCTGAGATGGAAAAGTTTGTTCCTGCTGGGGTCCAGATCCCAGGTGAAGTGGCACTGCAGGGCCTCCAGTTTGGACACCAGTGTTGTTTGACTCTGAGCAGCACTGATGGAGAGTAAAAATAATAAATATTAAAAAATATCAGCATTATATTAATATACTATGCTCTTAATGTACGTGTGCTATTTTTGGATAACCACTGTTCATCTCATGTGGAGCAAAGAAGGAAGATAGAAATGGAGTCAGAAGCACTGAATGTGTAGGAAAGAAATAAGGAAGGAAGAAAGGGAGGATGGAAAAATGGAGTCATGAGCATTGAATAGAAAGCAACGAAATAAGGAAGGAAGGAATCGAGTAAGGGATATTGAATAGACAGGAAAGAAACATGGCAGGAAGGAAGGTGTGGTAAAAGTAAGGAAAAATAAATGGATCACTGAGGTTCAGATCAGACAGGCCATTCCTCCCAGTCACCCCTCTCCAGGTTTCTCCATCGTTGCCCACATGAGCGTTGAAGCCCTCAACCTTTCCAGGGCCCCACCCAGAGACTGGGCCCCAAGGTGGAAAATAAATCACTGAAAAGAAAAGAAAATAAAAGGGAAGGAATGGACGAGGAAAGAACAGAAGAAATTAATCACAACGGAATTAAAAGAATATTGCTGAAAAGTTAGAGGGACGGACAGACTGGACTGGGGAAGAAATAACAAAAGTGGGCTTAAAGGGGAACATCACCTAAATTAATAATTACAATATGTTATTTCCATGGCTGAGGAAAGTTCAATCAATATTTGGGAACGTGAGCTACTCTCTCTTAAAGCCAGAAACCAGAGAAATAAGTCTCAAACTAGTGATGTCATAGGGTAAAAGGCTGCTCCATAGACATTGAATGGGAGACTGATTTTGTGGATCCACATAATGTTTGTCCCATCCATCCATCTTCAACCGCTTATCCGGGATCGGGTCGCGGGGGCAACAGCTCCAGCAGGGGACCCCAAACTTCCCTTTCCCGGGCCACATTAACCAGCTCTGACTGGGGGATCCCGAGGCGTTCCCAGGCCAGAGTAGAGATATAATCTCTCCACCTAGTCCTGGGTCTTCCCCGTGGTCTCCTCCCAGCTGGTCGTGCCTGGAACACCTCCCAAGGGAGGCGCCCAGGAGGCATCCGTGCTAGATGCCCGAACCACCTCAACTGGCTCCTTTCGACGCAAAGGAGCAAGGACTACTCCGAGTCCCTCACGGATGACTGAGCTTCTTACCCTATCTCTAAGGGAGACGCCAGCCACCCTCCTGAGGAAACCCATTTCGGCCGCTTGCACCCGCGACCTCGTTCTTTCAGTCATGACCCAACCCTCATGACCATAGGTGAGAGTAGGAACGAAGATTGAACGGTAGATCGAGAGCTTTGCCTTCCGGCTCAGCTCTCTTTTCGTCACAACGGTGTGGTAAAGCGAATGCAATACCGCCCCTGCTGCTCCGATTCTCCGACCAATCTCACGTTCCATCGTCCCCTCACTCGCGAACAAGACCCCGAGATACTTAAACTCCTTCACTTGGGGTAAGGACTCATTCCCTACCCGGAGTAGGCAATCCACCGGTTTCCTGCTGAGAACCATGGCCTCAGATTTAGAGGTGCTGATTCTCATCCCGACTGCGTCACACTCGGCTGCGAACCGATCCAGTGAGTGCTGGAGGTCGCAGACCGATGATGCCAACAGGACCACATCATCTGCAAAAAGCAGCGATGAGATCCTCAGCACACCGATCTGCAAACCCTCCTCCACCCGACTACGCCTCGATATCCTGTCCATGAATATCACGAACAGGATTGGTGACAAAGCGCAGCCCTGGCGGAGGCCAACCCCCACCGGAAACGAGTCCGACTTACTGCCGAGGATCCGAACACAGCTCTCGCTTTGGGCGTACAGGGATTGGATGGCCCTGAGAAGTGCCCCCCTCACCCCATACTCCCGCAGCACCCCCCACAGTATCTCCCGGGGGACCCGGTCATATGCCTTCTCCAAGTCCACAAAACACATGTAGACTGGATGGGCATACTCCCAGGCCCCCTCCAGGATCCTTGCGAGAGTGAAGAGCTGGTCCGTTGTTCCACGGCCAGGACGGAATCCGCATTGTTCCTCTTCGATCTGAGGTTCGACTATCGGCCGAACCCTCCTTTCCAGCACCTTGGAGTAAACTTTACCAGGGAGGCTGAGCAGTGTGATACCCCTGTAATTGGCACACACTCTCTGGTCCCCCTTTTTGAAAAGGGGAACCACCACCCCGGTCTGCCACTCCTTAGGCACTGTCACCGACTTCCACGCGGTGTTGAAGAGACGTGTCATCCAAGACAGCCCCTCCCCACCCAGAGCCTTCAGCATTTCTGGGCGGATCTCATCAACCCCCGGGGCTTTGCCACTGTGGAGTTGTTTGACTACCTCAGTGACTTCCACCAGGGTAATTGATGATGGTCCCCCATCAGCTTCCAGCTCTGCCTCTACCATAGAGGGCGTATTGGTCGGATTCAGAAGTTCCTCAAAGTGCTCCTTCCACCGCCCGATTACCTCCTCAGTTGAGGTCAACAGTGTCCCATCCTTACTGTACACAGCTTGGATGGTTCCCCGTTTCCCCCTCCTAAGGTGCCGGATGGTTTTCCAGAAGCACTTTGGTGCCGACCGAAAGTCCTTCTCCATGGCTGCTCCGAACTCCTCCCACACCCGCTGCTTTGCCTCCGTCACGGCAGTGGCTGCTGCTCTTCGGGCCCGTCGGTACCCTGCAACTGCCTCCGGAGACCTCCGAGATAACATATCCCGGAAGGCCTCCTTCTTCAGTCGGATGGCTTCCCTGACCACCGGTGTCCACCACGGTGTTCGAGGGTTGCCGCCCCTTGAGGCACCTAAGACCTTAAAACCACAGCTCACCGCCGCAGCTTCAGCAATGGAAGCTTTGAACATCGTCCACTCGGGTTCAATGCCCCCAACCTCCACAGGGATGCCAGAAAAGCTCCGCCGGAGGTGTGAGTTGAAGATCTCTCGGACAGGGGCCTCCTCCAGACGTTCCCAGTTCACCCTCACTACGCGTTTGGGCTTACCAGGTCTGTCCAGAATCTTCCCCCACCCTCTGACCCAACTCACCACCAGATGGTGATCAGTTGACAGCTCCGCCCCTCTCTTCACCCGAGTGTCCAAAACATGCGGCCTCAGATCAGATGATACGATTACAAAATCGATCATCGACCTTCGGCCTAGGGTGCTCTGGTACCACGTACACTTATGAGCATCCTTATGTTCGAACATGGTGTTCGTTATGGACAATCCATGACTAGCACAGAAGTCCAACAACAAACGACCACTCGGGTTTAGATCAGGGAGGCCGTTCCTCCCAATCACGCCACTCCAGGTGTCTCCATCGTTGCCCACGTGCGCGTTGAAGTCTCCCAGGAGAACTATGGAGTCCCCTACTGGAGCCCCATACAGGACTCCATTCAGGGTCTCCAAGAAGGCCGAATACTCCGAACTGCTGTTTGGTGCATACGCACAAACAACAGTCAGAGTTTTCCCCCCCATAACCCGGAGGCGTAGGGAGGCGACCCTCTCATCCACCGGGGTAAACTCCAACGTAGCGGCACTCAGCCGGGGATTTGTGAGTATCCCCACACCCGCCCGGCGCCTCACACCATGGGCAACTCCAGAGAAGAATAGAGTCCAACCCCTATCCAAGAGTACGGTTCCAGAACCGAGGCTGTGCGTAGAGGTAAGCCCTACCAGATCCAACTGATAGCGCTCCACCTCCCGCACAAGCTCCGGCTCCTTCCCCCACAGAGAGGTGACGTTCCACGTCCCCAGAGCCAGCCTCTGCCGCCCGGGTCCAGTCCGTCGAGGTCCCTGGCCTTCACTGCCACCCGTGTGGCAGCGCACCCGACCCAAGCGGTTCTTCCCGCAGGTGGTGAGCCCACAGGATGGAGAGGAGGGGGGTGCCACGTTCCTTTTTCGGGGTATCCCCGGCCGGGCTCCGTGGCAAGCCCGGCCACCAGACGCTCGTTGACGGGCCCTCCGTCTGGGCCTGGCTCCAGACGTGGGCCCCAGGCTTCCTCCGGGCCGGGTAACTCCTCCTCTGCCTCGTGTCGTCATTGGGTTTTTTGTGAACCATTCTTAGTCCGGCCCCTCACCTAAGACCAATTTGCCATGGGAGACCCTACCAGGAGCACGAGGCTCCAGACAACACAGCCCTCAGGGTCATAGGGACACACAAACCTCTCCACCACGTTAAGGTGATGGTTCCCGGAGAGGCAATGTTTGTTTTCTTTTTTAAACCCAAATGAGCTTTATTCTTATTGTAGTGTTCTCAGTTGGTTGTTATATACAATTAAGGCCAGAATTCTATAGTTGTCAACTACAGTAGAGGAGATAACTGTGGAGGAAGTGAAACCTATGATCAGAATAGTCACTCTTATGATAGTATGGGTATTGGAACGCACAGTGCGTTTCTTGGTAAGTTTCTGAGTAGCATTCAAGCGCTAGGATTGGCCAGGCGTCCATGGTCGATGAGTTGAGGTCAACCTCAACCAACCATCTCAGGGGGGGTTCAAGATGGCGTCGTAGAGGAAACACCACGCTTCACTGAGCTCCGGTGATACTTGTCAAGTTATCAGATTATTATGTACATCTGCCTAGCGAAAGTGCTACAGAGAGAGTAACTTTATAATGTCTCTTGAAAACTATTTTTTCAAAAATACCGGACAACATGCCCAGGTCCAGAACAAAAACGATTAAGAACAAGCCTGCTCAAGAAAGCACGGAACAGAGTGAGGAAGCTAACATCATGGCAGCAGCTGAAGATGAGGGTGCTAACTGCTGCAGTAGCATTGGCCCGAACACTTTGAAAGCATTGGATAAGATTACCGACAACATTACTAAAGTTATTGATGCTAAAGTTGACACAGTACTTGCTGCTATACGTGAACAAACAACCCAAATACAGGCGCTGGGGGCTCGGGTCGGCGAGGCCGAGGGCAGAATTATGAGTGTGGGAGATGCAACGGACTCCTTGCAGGCTACAACTGGAGAAGCAAGTGAGCGGTATGTTGGAGCACATAGATGACCTGGAGAATCGTGGTCGCAGATGCAATGTGCGCTTGGTTGGACTACCTGAGAATGCGGAGGGAACAGCTCCTGTGAAGTTCATAGAGACATGGCTACCTAGCTATCTCAAAATCACCACCAAAACTGGTAGGATCAAGCTGGAACGCGAACATCGCTCCCTCGCACCAAAACCCAATCCCAAACAACGACCCAGACAAGCAACGTTATGAATGCAGCCCGCCACCTCGGTACAGAACCGGACCAGCCAGCTCGTAACTGACCAAGGATTTCTTTCTTCATAATTATTCAGCGGCAGTATTGTATGTTTCTGGGTTTTTTTGTTTTTTTTTGGAGTGTGCTAGGAGATTTCCAGCTCTTTATTTTGTAGGGATTCTACTGTAACAGGTTTTGGTTATTAGCAAATTAATTAATAAATAATAATAGAATTATTAATATTAATAAAGATTATCAATAAACATCAATAATAAACGGGGCACCACCCTGGAATCAGGGACCAATGACGAAAACGTTAATATAGTCTCATTATATATGCTAAACTATCAATTTGGAACGTTGATTAATAATTAAATTAATAACTATAACCAAAATAGACAGTAAAGGTTGAAGGATATCGGAGTTCTTGACATAGCAGAGGTTGGCATTATTCACTCTTGTGCAACATTAAAGAGACCAGCATGTATATTCCACAAACATTTATTTACAAGATAATAAAGGTTTAAAACACAATATTAATCTAACTAAATAACTAAACTAAACAAACCAAACAAAGTGTGTGTGTGTGTGTGTGTGTGTGTGTGTGTGTGTGTGTGTGTGTGTGTGTGTGCGTGTGTGTGTTTGTGTGTGTGTGTGTGTGTGTGTGAGAGAGAGAGAGGGGGGGGGGAACAAGATGGCGTCTTGTCTCAAGATGTCTGAATGGCCTACAGACCAAAATGACGAGCACTGTAAAACTACAGAGATGGCGGAATCAAAGATGGCCGCCAGCATGTCATCACGTGACCTCTTTGTTCTTCTGAGCACATGTACTCAAGAAGGACAGAGAGGGTGGGGTGGGGTGGGGGGGGTGATGTGGGGGTTAAGATTATCTGAAGCTGTATGTTTATGTTTAACTAATTCACAGTTTCTGTATGTGATCTTAATGTGTGTTAGATATGCAGTGGGTTAGAACAGATGGTTAGTTTGCATGCGAGACCTTGTCTATGTGAAGCATAAACTAAACACATCAAATGTGGCGAAGCCAGTTACCCAGATATCAAATACAGATAAATCAACACAGTCAAACTCAATGAATACATTAAACCAAATCAATACAAGTACTTTCTAGAAATCAAAGTTGGACAGTCTTGCTCAGCCATGCGCGATTGCTAATGCTAAGGTAAGCCCAGTACGTTACCCCATGGAAGAACAGGGTTTGTAATTCCATGTGTTGAAGTTGTGGTTCCAAATCAAAGAGGTCGTCTTTGCTGTGCAGATTGGTTAGCTTGGTGCTAACTGTGAGAAGGCAGGCTCTCGCGTCTTCCAAATTTTGGTTCCTTGTGTTGCTAGGTCTGTTTCCTAACAGACCATAGATCAGAAGCAGAACTGCTTTGCAGGTTCTGGACTGGAGAGCCGCTCACCTCAAGCAGGTCAGCCTGGGTTGAGGAGATGAGCAGGAAGAGTAGAAAGAGAGAGAACACAGAGATTTCCTCTGGTTTTGTTCTTTGTGATTTTCACACCTATGTGTGAATTGCTACAGCGGCCAATGACGATTGAGCTGAGCTCACGGCCAATGAGAGCATACCTCCAGGATTCTGAGAAGGCAGTTCACTGTGTCTGCCACCAGAAATGACAGGTCCCGACAATTTGCATCAAGAATTTTAATGGCAAATAAATTTCGGGTCTGCACTTGGAATGTGCGAGGGATTAATAATCCTATAAAGCGTAGAAAAATACTTACTTTCCTGAAAAAAGAAAATATAGATATAGCTCTACTGCAGAAATGACAGCAGATATAGTAATTGTGGGTGGTGATTTTAATTGTATATTAAATCCGCTCATAGATAGATTCTCACACCGCATTATGGCCCCCTCTCCCCAAGCAAATGCTCTTCGTGCCATCTGTGAAGATCTCGGATTTGATGATGTTTGGAGGAGTCTTCACCCTTCTGACAAAGAATATACATTCTTCTCTGCTCCTCATGGGTGTCAGACTAGAATTGATAATAGAGATTAATAATATCTGATCATGCCAGTATGGTTATGGACATAAAACTTAAAGTCTCAATAAACCAGGCCCGACAGTGGAGACTTAACACTATTATTCTTAAAGATAATACTTTTACATCTTATTTTTCCACCGAATTTAAGGCATTTTTGTCCATCAATTTACAATCTTCGAATAATCCCTCAATTCTATGGGAAACTTGCAAAGCCTATGCAAGAGGGTTGATCATATCATACTCTACAACTAAGAGGCGCCAAAAACTTAAAGAGCTAAAATCCTTTCAGAGCAAATTGTCAAATAAAGAAAAGATTTATGTTAGCTCTCCATCACCTTATTTATGGCAAGAAATTTCTGCTCTTAGATCAGCTATAAATTGTCTTCTTACTAAAGATGCAGAGAAAAAAATTAAGTATATTAAACAGAGCTTTTATGAATATGGAGATAAACCAGGGAAATATCTTGCATACCTGGCTAAAAAACGAGCAGAGTCCCAGTCTATAGCAGTGATTGCGGATGCTGAGGGCAAGAGGGTATACGAAAACAGACTGATAAATGACAGCTTCAAAGATTTTTACATAAATTTGTACTCTTCTGAACAGACAACTGACGCACCTCAATTAATGGAAGACTTTTTTGCTCAGATTAATCTTCCAAAACTATCAGAAGAACAGGAAAGTTTTCTTAACAGCCCCATTACAAGAAATGAAGTAGTTAATGCCATCAAAAAGCTTCAGAATGGGAAGTCGCCAGGTCCTGATGGGTTCTGTTCTGAATTTTATAAGGAGTTCCAAGACTTACTTTTGGAACCGTTACTTGAAATGTTCAATCATTCATTTTCTATTGCAGATTTGCCACAGACTCTTAAAGAGGCTAACATATCACTTATCTTAAAGAAAGGGAAATGTCCTGAATCCTGCTCATCCTATAGGCCGATAGCTCTTTTAAATGTGGACAGAAAGTGGCTTTCTAAAATTTTAGCTAGTCGTTTGGAGGACCTTCTGCCTATATTAATTAAAGAGGATCAAACTGGCTTTATAAAAGGCAGAAACTCAACTAACAATGTCAGACATCTCGTTAATGCTATTCAGGCCTTTAAGCAAAAATCTATAGATGGTCTGGTGCTTTCTCTGGATGCAGAGAAGGCATTTGACCGAATTGAGTGGCCTTTTTTAATTTACACATTAGAAAAATTTGGTCTTGGTAATAATTTTGGGAAATGGGTTGAAATCATTTATAATGATCCTCAAGCTGCAGTTATGACTAATGGACTTAGATCAGAGTATTTTAGTACACATAGAGGAACTAGACAGAGTTGCCCTCTATCGCCTCTCCTGTTTGCATTGGCCATTGAGCCACTGGCTGAGGCCATTAGAAGAGAGCCCTCTATATGTGGTCTGCAGGTCGGAGAGATATGTCACAAGATAACATTGTATGCTGACGACGTCCTAGTTTTTCTAACTGACCCTGAGACATCAGTTTCAGCCCTCATTAAGGTGATTAACATGTTTAGCAAATTCTCTGAGCATAAGATTAATTTAAACAAATCAGAAGCTATGCCCCTGGGTACTCTAACTACTATACCTAATACTGTCCCATCCTTACCTTTCAAATGGTCTCCTGCAGGTTTAGTCTATTTAGGTATTTTTATTACCCCATCATTTAATCAGTTGTAGAAAGCCAACTTCGTCCCTTTATTTGGTAAAATAAGGCAAGATTTAGAGCGTTTGAACTCACTTGAGATTTATATCTGAATGGGTGAAAGATGAGGCATCTTCTGCTTGGCTGAACATTGAAGCATCATTGTCCCAGCGTAGACTACAGGATTTATTATTTTTTAAGAATTTGAAGGACATAAGAAATAATTGTATAAATCCAAAAACAATCAATGCTTTAAAGGCATGGTGATCAGTCCGTCGTCTGGAGGGGAGGTCCAAATTAACTTCCACACTCACCCCAATAATTAACAACCCTGAATTTTTGCCAGGGATATTGGATTCCGTTTTCCAACAATGGAACAATAAAAATATGCAAAATTGGGAGACTTACTTTCAGATAATAGTCTCAAGTCATTTGAACAATTGATAAAGGAATACCAACTCCCAAAACAAGATTTATTTCATTTTTTACAAATAAGGCATTATATCACTTAGAGTACAACCATTATAGATCATCCTGAGGTGTCTCCTGTTGAGAAAATGCTGTTTCAACGACCAACAAAGGTGTCTCTGAGTTTGCTATATAATGTAATGAATGGCAAGTATACTACCAATACACAGAGTATTAGGAGTGTGTGGGAGAAGGAACTGTCAGTGACTATTAATGATGAGACATGGGACGATATTTGGAGTCATGCCAAAAAGATATCTATCTGTACCTGGACGAAAGCAATCCAATTTAAAATTATACATAGAATACATATATCCCCTAATCGCAGGCATTTTTTTGACCCCTCACTTTCTCCTCTGTGTCTCAAATGTAAAACCAAAATAGGTACCTTAACCCATTGCCTTTGGTCGTGTCATAAATTACAGAAGTACTGGTCTGAAATAGTATGTCAAATGGAAAAGATATTTGATAAGGATTTAGAAATGAATCCGATGTCTTTGATTTTAGGAATCCCAAGTACAAATATAATTACTGCAGCCAACAAAATATTATATAACATTCTTACATTTGCTGCTAGAAAAAATATACTACTACAGTGGATCAGTGATAAGAAACCCTCGGTACAAGGCTGGCGAAAAGTGATATTTGAGATGGTCCCTTTGGAATATCTCAGAAATATTATACATACCAAAGTAGATCAGTTCAATAATATCTGGCAACCCTATCTGAATTATATTGGACCCGAATTCTCTTCCATTATCTCACAAGGAGCCTTTTGAACATTAACTCATATATCCTGTGACTTCCCTGCACTATGGACTATTTCCCATGACCTCCTATATACATTTTTTTTTTTACCTGAGCTGTACCAGTGTTTTTTTTTTTTTTTTTTTTTCTCTTTTGCCTTTATCCTTATTGTGTTTGTGAAAATAAGAAAACCCAATGAACATAATAGTGAAAAAAAAAAAAACACCAACAATTGTGGAGTGGTATAAACTGATATTTGAGCTAATATCAATGGAATATCTAACATACAGATTTAAATGTAAAATGGGTGATTTCTTTAAGACTTTTTTAAATATGCTGGTGAAAAACTTACAAATAGTGTACTAAAGGGTCTGATAGATTGCAATATTGTAAATTCGCTAAGTGCCATTTTTGGGTCATAAGACGAGATATTTATTTGCTGACTTATTTATTTTGTTTTGTTTTCTTATTTTTCTTAAAATGTTTTGTTGTTGCATCAGTGTCGATTGCGATAAACTGTAACGGACTGAGCGCCTCCTTATCCTTATACATATACATACATAGATGCTTTGATATTTTCAACTACATATGTGATTGTGTACAATCATCTCTTTGAGTATATTATGTGCTATGTATACTGTGTGTTAAAGATCTAAATCTGGTGTTTAGTTATTGTGGCCACTGTGTGTTGATTTATTGTTGGTTTTGTCGGTGTTTGTGTTTAAAAGCATAATAAAAATAATGTGGAAAAAAACAAAAACAAAAACGTCTCAGCCTCAACCAGCCATTCAGGGCGGGTCTTTCTGAGAAATGCAGTGGGATTTATAAATACGCGGAGGAAATGAGGGGAAAATAATGTGAAAAAATGGATGAGAAAAGAAACACAGAGAGGAAATAAAAAAAATGAGGAAAGAACTGAAGAAAGATGACTGAAAGCAGAGCCTTAACTGCCAATGAGGAAAGATTACAGCAAAAGATAAAATAAAATAAAAATTAAGTACGTAATTCATTCATTCAATTAAATCAAAATACATGTATTTAGTATTTCTCCAATTTATCCACCATAATTATATTCCTGGCAGTGGATAAAACTTTCAGAAAACAATCTATCAGTAATAATGCAATGGCCCCTTTGCCCCCCTTGCTCGGACCACGCCCAGCTTCGAACTCATTCATTTTGATCTCAACAACACATCTAAAAGGTTTCTGACTGCATCTTGCATGGTTGCGATGTTATCGCGGTCACGAAATCTGTGCACAGAAAAACACATAAAGACCTGGCTAAGTAAACTGCTTCTGTGGTAGTTTCTCGCTACAGTACCCTAGGTGTTTCCAGGACCACATTTTGCCATAATGACAAACACACAAGGTGAAAAAAAATATAGTGTCACTGTTGTAGCTGGTAATGATAGGCTCACTCATTATTTACTCCATCAATGATATAAAATGCAGAAGCAGCTACTCACCTCATCATCCAGCTGTTTCCCAAACTGCGTAGTTCTCTAAATATTAGGCTGGTTTTTGCTCTTGATGCTTCTTTGGGTTCTCTGGTATAAAGTCAGCAATGTCCAACTGTGATGTACAGCTTTGCTGTAAATGATGTGATGTTGTTGAGCACGCAGCTTTAAATGCTCTCACTGAAGTCGAAGCAGACTGTAGAGGAGGGGCAACTGCGTATTAAGTCTTATGTTCAGTCTTAATGCACCATGACTTTCTTGTCCCAGTAATGGAAACCCACAACCACATCCGAATAAACTAAAACATGAATCATCAAATTCTGTGATTATATTTTCTCTTAAGTTGATTTACAGTTAGAAAGTTGTATATCTTCTTGAGGAATATGATGCCACACTGAGTGAAATATTCAAACCCAAGATGCCTTATTCTTTATGGCTGCAACATCTTATCAAATGTAAAGGTGACATGTGCATTATTTTATATTATATACATTTATATATGTAGTAGCCTATATGTGGACAAACTGAGCAGCGGGTATGAAGAGCCATCAGTTACCTGGACACACCTGCATTATGACTCTGCTGTTACCTACTGGTGTAACCAGGTTACTGTTGGGTTACCACTTCACACTGACAGGGAAACACTTTGACACAAAGGCTCGTATTTGATCATTTGTCACCTGTTCACATGTCACCTTGGAGTTGTACAACTGTATGTGTGCGATGTTTATCCATGTTGACTTAAAAGCTGAAAGTTGTATTTTGATAAACGTCCATCAGCGCCCTGTGTAGTACAGTACTACAAGATAGTGAAGCCTACATGAATTTCTTGTATAATAACCACCAAAACAAAACAACTTAAAGATTTCTTAGTGTACATAATGTATATTTATTAGTATTAATAGGCTATTGTGTACAACTGAGTCACAGCTTGACATACTTGGATTTAGAACCAGTGATGTTCAAAACACTATGGCTCTTGCAGGTTTTCCAGAAACTCCTCTATTTCTCTACACATTGGGTTCCAGCCTTTGGCTTTAATATTCTTCAGAGTTGTGATGCTGTTCCCACGAAAGAAGGATTGTTGTGGTATCTCTGCCGCCTTCATGTGATATCGTATTGAACTTTGGTACTCCCGTTGATCGTAGTATAAATATTTTGCGTAGTGGTTGTAAAGGACCTGCTTCTCTGGAGGTTCCAAATCCCTTTCTAGCATTTCCTGATGCATCTGCTCAGCTTTAGCCTGGCCGTGATTGGAATTTGCGTACATATTTGCGAGGTCTATTTCCTTCACAAATCGAGAATGAGGGTAAAGAGAAATCACCTCCTTATGGAGACTGATTGCTCTGTCTATCATGCTTTGCTTTGGGCGACTTTCTCTAAAATGAATGATCTTCCATTTGTAACAGAGTGCAGCACATCTCTTCAGATAACGCTCATCTGGATGGTTTTCCAGAGCCTCGTCTGCCAATTTAATGGCCTCATCAAAAGAAATATAATGACTGTAAACCCTTATTAATGGTTTCATACCATTGTAGCTTCTGACGGGATTTCTCAAAACCTTTCTGGCTAACTCTCGTGCTTCATCTTCAATTCTCTCTCCTTTCTTACCACATTGCTCAAGGTAGTAAGCAGCGAGGTACAAGTTCTCTGGATCCTGTTCCTTGGCGATTCTCACTTTCTCCAACATGTCAGCCTCCAGCTCCGTGTTGCTGTGTTTAAAAGCTCTCGCTAACACTAAGACGTGGCTGGTGTTCCACTCCACCATGTCCGGCTGCATCTTGATGGCTCTCTGGAAGTAATCTGCAGCCGGATTTTTGTCTGTGCTGAAATTCATCAGGGTCCAGGCTTTTTCAGCGTAGATCTCTGGATGGAGCTCGTCCTGGGATGGAGATGGGTATTTATTCATCAGGGCGTTGATCTTTGTCAGGTAAGCCTGACTCTCTGCTTGGTCTCGCAGGTGGTGGTTCAGCCAAGCCAGGTTCCCGTAGTTCACCACTAACCAGGGACCCTCATCTGCACTTCTCATCTGGTGGAAGGCCTCTGCAGCCTTGTTGAACAAACTCTGGGCGTCTTTAGTGAGCCCCAACTTGTATTGAATGAAACCCCGCAGGTTGTAAATGTGACCCAGCCAGCTGTTTCCCTCCTCTGTGCCGATGTCCTCCAGCTGGTCACGGAAACGGAGACGTTTGTTCCTGCTGGGGTCCAGATCCCAGGTGAAGTGGCACTGCAGGGCCTCCAGTTTGGACTCCAGTGTTGTTTGACTCTGAGCAGCACTGATGGAGAGTAAAAATAACAAATATTAAAACACATCACCAGTAGGTTAAAGTAATCTGCTCTTAAAGTGTCAGTAGGCAGTATATTTTTGGCATCATTGGGCAAAAATTCCATGATAACCTTTCAGCATATTGTAATTCAAGTGTTCTGAGAGATAACTAGACTTCTGCACCTCCTGATGGCTCTATTTTCAGGCTTTAGAACATCTAGCCCCTGACGGGAGACTTTGACGAATCACAGGTCATTTCAGAGAGAGAGCGTTCCTATTGGATGCGCTCTGGTCATGTTACCGGAACTTGGCGTTCCTTCACCAGATTTCACAATGGCAGCGGCGTCACAAACTTTCTCATTTTACAGCTAAATCGTGCACTACAAGATGAATGAAATAGGCATTAACGTAACATAATATTGATTCATATTTGATCAGCGCTGCCTAGTTTGACCGTTTGGTCGGAGTTCGCGAGTGATTGACAGCTGGCTCTCATAGACAGCAGATGGATATCAGACCTCAGATCAGATCTGACTGCTTTTTTTCCTCCAGTCTGTGAAATTTTGCAGACCCCGTTAGGAGCACCGGAGGACACAGAGGCACATGATTTTGTTCAGGTTACCTGTCTCATGCACTACTGTCACGATATAGCCACGTTTTATAAAAATAACTTTTTTAATCATATTTGCTCTAATCTCTCCTACTTCAGCTTTAATGTACGTGTGCTATGTTTGGATAACCACTGTTCATCTCATGTGGAGGAAGGGAGGAACATAGAAATGGAGTTAGGAGCATTGAATGGGCAGGAAGGAAATAAGGAGGGAAAGATTTTCTTTTCTATTTGTTAGTTGCCTTCTGGAGCTGGAACACAAAATAACTTCACTACACGTTGTACTGTGTATGGTTGTATACAGTATGGAAAATTAGTGGATGGAAAGGAAGGAAATGGGTAAGGAAATGAGGGAAGGAATGTATAAGAGAAGAAGTAACAGAGAGGATAAAAACATGGAGGACAAAAGGTAGAAAGGATGAAAGAAAACACAAAGGGGAATGAGGTATGCAGTGAATAAATAAATAAAGGAAGAAACAGAGTGAGGCAGGAGGAGAAAAAGAAGGAGGGGAGGACACAGGGGAGGAAGAACAGACAGAAGGGAATAAGACAAGAGATAAGAAAAAGATAGCTTAAAGAGGTAAGGAAGGAGGAGGCAAGTAAGAAAGGTAGGAAGAAAATTACAGAAATGGTGTGAGACACAGAGGAAAGCAACGAAGACAGGAAGGATGAAATGGTTTAAAGATAATAGGATAGTAATAACAACAACATTTAGCATTTCTCCACCAGAATTATAATACTGGAGGTGGGATGAAACTTTCAGAAAACAATCGATTTATAATAATTGTTAGGAATAAGAAAGAAAATACAATTTTTAAAATTCATGTGATCCTAGCTGAAAGGGAAGAATGAAGAAAGGAAAAGAACAAGAAACAAGAGAGAAAAGTAAGAAGCCTACATTATTTACTCCAACAATGATATGAAATGCAGAAGCAGCTACTCACCTCATCATTCAGCTGTTTCCTCGACTCAGTAGTTCTCTAAATATTGGGCTGGTTTTTGCTCTTGATGCTGGATTTGGGTTCGCTGGTATAAAGTCAGTGATGTCCAACTTCTGCTTTGTTGTAAATGATGTGATGTTGTTGAGGACCCAGCAGAAATGTTCATGACGTGGAAGCAGACTGTAGAGGAGGGGCATTTGAGCACAGTGTCTTGTGTTCAATCTTAATGCGCCTTGACTTTCGTTTTCCCAGGAATGGAAACCTACAGCCACATCTGAATAAACTAAGGTTTTTTTTTCTTCTTCAGGAATATGATGCCACACTGATATATATATATATATATATATATATATATATATATATCAGATATATAATATTCAAACCCAAGATGCCATATTCTTTATGGCTGCAACATCTTATCAAATGTTAAGGTGACATGTGCATTATTTTATATTTATATACATTTATATATTTAGTAGCCTATATGTGGACACACTGAGCAGCAGGTATGAAGAGCCATCAGTTACCTGGACACACCTGCATTATGACTCTGCTGTTACCTACTGGTGTAACCAGGTTACTGTTGGGTTACCACTTCACACTGACAGGGAAACACTTTGACACAAAGGCTCGTATTTGATCATTTGTCACCTGTTCACATGTCACCTTGGAGTTATACAACTGTATGTGTGCGATGTTTATCCATGTTGACTTAAAAGTTGAAAACTGTATTTTGATTAACGTCCATCAGCGCCCTGTGTAGTACAGTACCGCAAGATAGTGAAGCCTACATGCATTTCTTGTATAATAACCACCAAAACAAAACAACTTAAAGATTTCTTATTGTACATAATGTATATTTATTAGTATTAGTAGGCTATTGTGTACAACTGAGACACAGTTTGACATACTTTATACATACAATCAGTTGCATCTGGCAATAATATTCAGGTTACATCAAATTATCTATAACATTATCAGAGTTTTATATTTCACTACTCCAAAGCTTACAGACATTCAAATTACATATAGTGTAGTTCTTATATAAACTTAAAATACAGTGCTATGGAAAAAAACAATCATCACAACAGGAATATAATAAACACAGTGATTACATGTAAGTTATGAAAAACAACACTGATCAAAATCTATTTTATTAAATCATGTGATACTGAACTATAGTAATAACATTTGAACATGTCCACAGTGGATGTTATTTAAAGGACTAGTGTTATTGAATGATTCAGCCTGTTTAGTATAGATTGAGTGTACTACTGCTGACAGTTTTTCAGAGCAAATTAGTAGATTTTTAGATAGTTTTAAAAAAAAGCTTTTGTCTTCCATTAAATGTACTTAAGTCTAAAAACGTGCAGACACTTGTTGAAACCTGCCTTTAAAGGATTCAGCTTAATCAATAAGTTTGTACAGATTTTTTTAGGTAATGCAATACCTACATTTATTTTCTGGATTTAGAACCAGTGATGTTCAAAACACTATGGTGCTTGCAGGTTTTCCAGAAAGCTGTTTCTGAAAACATTTGAGGTGGGAAATAGACATTAGAGTAACAGGATATTAATTTGATCAGTGCTGCCTAGTTTGATCGGATGATTTCTTTTCACAGACCATCTGTCTCATGCACTATTCTCAGGATGTAGTGAGTTTTATAAAAATACCTTTTTATCATATTTCTCAAAGTTACCAACTGCAGCTTTAAAGATGTAAATATAATTCAACCAAAGTGCTTGTCAAATGGAAGTTGTAGAAGCTGAATCCTTCAAACTTTGTAACTTTATGAAATGCTGTTTGATCATTTGACAAGCACTTTGGTTGAAGCGTACTGACTACTTTAAGGCCAGATCATACTAGTTTTTATAATTGTGAAATTTTGCAGCAAATTCCATTTGTTTTAATTGAGTTGCCATCAGAGGATTCATTTGCAGGGATGAAGTAAATCTGCTATGATTTGCATTGAATAGGGATAGACTTCACTTCTTGCCTTGTCATGATCAGCAGGTCTTCACTGTAAGATTCTCACTTCCATTTTAACTTTATTTTAAGAAGAAGAAGAAACTTTTCAGCAATTTCCACAATTTTTTTCCACAAGTTTTCTTTTAAATGTAATACAATTAAGAAGTAAGTGCAGATTGTTTTGCAAATGTAATTCCTACATTTTATAGTAGATTCAGAACCAGTGCTGTTAAAAACACTATGGTTTTTGCAGGTTTGCCAGGAACTCCTCTATTTCTCTACACTTTCGGTTCCTGCCTTTGGCTTTAATCTTCTCCAGAGTTGTGATGCTGTTCCCACGAAAGGAGGATTGATGCGGTATTGCTGCTGCCTTCATGTGATATTGTATTGACCTTTGGTACTCCTGACGATAAAGGAATACGTGTTTTGCATAGCGGTTGTAAAGCATCTGTTTATCTGCAGGTTCCAGTTCCCTTTCTAGCAGTTCCTGGAATATCTGCTCGGCTTTAGCCTGGTCGTCATTGGATTTTACATAGATATCTGCGAGAGCTACATTCTTCAAAAGTGAAGAATGAGGGTAAAGAGAAATCGCCTCCTCATGGAGACTGATTCCTCTGTCTATCATGCTTTGCTTTGGGCGACTGTCCCTGTAAAAAAGGATCTCCCATTTGTAGCAGAGTGCAGCACATCTCTTCAGATAACGCTCATCTGGATGGTTTTCCAGAGCCTCGTCTGCCAATTCAATGGCCTCATCAACAGAAATATAATGATTGTAAACCCTTATTAATGGTTTAATACCACTGTAGCTGCTGACGGGATTTCTCAAAACCTTTCTAGCTAACTCTCGTGCTTCATCTTCAATTCTCTGTCCTTTCTTACCACATTGCTCAAGGTAGTAAGCAGCGAGGTACAAGTTCTCTGGATCCTGTTCCTTGGCGATTCTCATTTTCTCCAACATGTCAGCCCCAAACTTTTTGTTGCTGTGCTTTAAAGCCTTCACTAACCCTATTATGTGGCTGGTGTTCCACTCCACCATGTCCGGCTGCATCTTGATGGCTCTCTGGAAGTAATCTGCAGCCAGCTGCCTTTTATCTCTGCTGAACTTCATCAGGGTCCAGGCTTTTTCAGCGCAGATCTCTGGATGGAGCTCGTCCTGGGATGGAGATGGGTATTTATTTTTCAGGGCGTCGATCTTTGTCAGGTAAGCCTGACTCTCTGCTTGGTCTCCCCGGTGGTGGTTCAGCCAAGCCAGGTTCCCGTAGTTCACCACTAACCAGGGACCCTCATCTGCACTTCTCATCTGGCGGAAGGCCTCTGCAGCCTTGTTGAACAAACTCTGGGCGTCTTCAGTCAACCCCAGCTTGTATTGAACGAACCCCCGCAGGTTGTAAATGTGACCCAGCCAGCTGTTTCCCTCCTCTGTGCCGATGTCCTCGAACGTTTCCCTGCGACGTAGAAGTACGGACCTGCTGGGGTCCAGATCCCAGGTGAAGTGGCACTGCAGGGCCTCCAGTTTGGACTCCAGTGTAGTTTCACTCTGAGCAGCACTGATGGGGAATATGAATAACAAATATTAAAACACATCATCATTATGTTAATATAATATGCTCTTAAGGGTGCTATGTTTGGATAACCACTGTACAGCATGTGAGGAGGGAAGGACGGAAAGAGGGAAGGAAGGAAAATATGGATTAAAAAGCATTGAATAGACAGCAAATAAACAAAGTCAGGAAAAATGAATTGGCCAGTAATAAGGAAATAAAACATCCATCCATTTTCTATTCCCTCTCACTGGTAACTTTTTCCATCTCCTCCTGGGTATCCCGAGGCTTTCCCAAGACAGATGAGATATATAATCTCCAGGGTGTTCTGAGTCTACCACGGGGTGTCCAACTATGTGAACGGGAAAACCTCCAAAAGAAGGCGCCCAGGACGCATCCTGATCAGATGTCCAAACCACCTCAATTGGCTCCTTTCTACACGATGTCTGAGCTCACTTACCCTATCTCTGACTTCCTGGCCACACTGCCTGCATGAGCAGTGTGTGCGGAACCTCTTGCTTTTTATTTTAGCGCCCATGTTAACAGGTTAGAGCAGGCACACAGCCCATATGAGTAGCGCAGCTCGGCATGTATAGAGATCGAGGTGTTGCCTATGTTTTCGCGTGACGAGCGCATTTTTCAGCAAAAATAGACAGTGAAAATGATCTTTTGACACTATATTGACATCATATCAGTAACATTACTAGTTTCAATGTCTATATCTGTACATTACGTCACAGACATGAAAACACCTGTTGTTTCTGTTTCAAAATAAAAGTCCTCTAGCATTTTTTCTTTTTTACAGAATCCCTTCATTTGTTAACTCAAGTAATTTATTCTGAAATATTTGCAGGGCAGTGTTGTGGAAAATGTAGTGACGTGTGCGGTTCCATGAATTAATAGAGTACCAGCTTTTAATTGTGGAAATACGGTAGTAATAGCGCAAAATAAAGAAAGGGCTAGCAGTAGCAACGCAGCAGCAGCAACGCTGTCTGTGTGGACACCACAAGCGTGCGAGCCGCAGCAGCTCAGCGACAGAGTCGACATGCGCTGCTCACGCAGGCAGTGTGGCCGGGGCGTAAGCCTGAGCCCAGCTAGGAAACTCATTTTGACCGCTTGTGTCTGTGATCTCATTCTTCTGATCAATATACAAAGCTCATTACTATAGGTGATGCAATGTAGACCGAAAGCTTTCCCTTCCAACTCAGCTCTCTTAACGGTTTGCCAGAACTTCCTTGAGGCCACCAAAAGTCTTTCTCCTAGGATGGCAATGGGCTAAGAAATAAGGAAAGAGAGCTGTAAGAGGCGAGGAAGAAATGGAAGGAAGGGAGAAAGGAAGGGAGGAAATGAGAAGAGAATAATGAGAAAAATGGATGAAAAGACAAAGAAAAGAAAGATGAGAACAAACGAAGACAGGACAGGAAATAAGACATGAGGAAAGAACTCAAGAAAGATGGCTGAAAGCAGAGCCTCAACTTCCACTGGAAACACATTACAGCAAAAGTTAAATAAAAAGAACACAATTGATTAATTAAATTAAAACAAAATACAAATATTTAGCATTTCTCCAAATTCTTCACCATAATTACATTCCTGGTAGTGGGTGAAACTTTCAGAAAACAACTGATCAGTAATCATTTTATTTTATTTTTTTTAAAGAAAATAGCAATAAACTTTAAAATCCCTCTGGCCCTGGCTGAAAGGGAAAAAGGACGTAAGGAAAAGAACAAGAAACATATTACAGAGAAAAGTAGGCCTAAGTAAAAAATAAAGCAAGGAAATTGGGAGTGAAAACTGGATCCATAATGTCAAAGTCTAGATGAAATGAAAAATGCCTTATTATATTGTGGACCTATTTAACAAAACATGCATAAAAAAACTACAAAAAAATCAAGTCCTATGGTATTTCTTTTTTTTTTTAATCAAAATCCATCCATCTTTTCCTTTCTGTAAACAAAGCAAGCCTACTTTTTTAGCGGTCCAATCAAATGCAAAGGATCTGATTTCATTCTCTCTCCTGACTGGACACCGCTCAAATATTTCCTTTCAGAAGCTAAAGACTCTAACTTACGTTTCACTGCAACTTTAATATTTCAGGCTCTGGGACTCAATGATAAGATATTAAATACATCACAATGAAACTTATTATTTACTCCAACAATGATATGAAATGCAGAAGCAGCTACTCACCTCATCATTCAGCTGTTTCCTCGACTCAGTAGTTCTCTAAATATTGGGCTGTTTTTTGCTCTTGATGCTGGATTTGGGTTCGCTGGTATAAAGTCAGTGATGTCCAACTTCTGCTTTGTTGTAAATGATGTGATGTTGTTGAGGACGCAGCGGAAATGTTCACGAAGTCGAGGCAGACTGTAGAGGAGGGGCATTTGAGCATATTGTCTTGTGTTCAGTCTTAATGTGCCTTGACTTTCGTTTCCCAGGAATGGAAACCTACAGCCACATCTGAATAAACTAAAACATGACTCATCAAATTTGTCATGATATTTTTTCTTACGTTGATTGAAAGTTAGAAAGTTGTATTTCTTCTTGAGGAATATGATGCCACACTGATATATATATATATATATATATTATATATCAGATATATAATATTCAAACCCAAGATGCCTTATTCTTTATGTCTGCACCATCTTATCAAATATTAAGGTGACATGTGCATTATTTTATATTTATATGCATTTATATATTTAGTAGCCTATATGTGGACACACTGAGCAGCGGGTATGAAGAGCCATCAGTTACCTGGACACACCTGCATTATGACTCTGCTGTTACCTACTGGTGTAACCAGGTTACTGTTGGGTTACCACTTCACACTGACAGGGAAACACTTTGACACAAAGGCTCGTATTTGATCATTTGTCACCTGTTCACATGTCACCTTGGAGTTATACAACTGCATGTGTGCGATGTTCATCCATGTTGACTTACAAGTTGAAAGCTGTATTTTGATTAACGTCCATCAGCGCCCTGTGTAGTACAGTACTGCAAGATAGTGAAGCCTACATGAATTTCTTGTATAATAACCACCAAAACAAAACAACTTAAAGATTTCTTAGTGTACATAATGTATATTTATTAGTATTAGTAGGCTATTGTGTACAACTGAGACACAGTTTGACATACTTTATACATACAATCAGTTTCATCTGGCAATAATATTCAAGTTACATCAAATTATCTATAACATTATCAGAGAGTTTTATATTTCACTACTCCAAAGCTTACAGACATTCAAATTACATATAGTGGAGTTCTTATATAAACTTAAAATACAGTCATATGGAAAAAACCCAATCAACACAACAGGAATATAATAAACACAGTGATTACATGTAAGTTATGAAAATCAACACTGATCAAAATCTATTTGAATAAATCATGTGACACTGAATTATAGTAATAACATTTGAACATGTCCACAGTGGATGTTATTTAAAGGACTAGAGTTATTGAATGATTCGGCCTGTTTAGTACAAATTGAGTGTACTACTGCTGACAGTTTTTCAGAGCAAATGAGTAGATTTTTAGATAGTTTTTTAAAAAAGCTTTTGTCTTCCATTAAATATACTTAAGTCTAAAAACTTACAGACACTTGTTGAAACCTGCCTTTAAAGGATACAGCTTAATCAATAAGTGCGTACAGATTTTTTTAGGTAATGCAATACCAACATTTTATTCTGGATTTAGAACCAGTGATGTTCAAAACACTATGGCTCTTGCAGGTTTTCCAGAAACTCCTCTATTTCTCTACACATTTGGTTCCTGCCTTTGGCTGTAATCTTCTCCAGGACTTTGATGCTGTTCCCACGATAGAAGGATTGTTGCGGTATCGCTGCTGCCTTCATGTGATATTTTATTGACCTTTGGTACTCCCGTCGCTCGAAGATTAAATATTTTGCGTAGTAGTTGTAAAGGAGCTGCTTCTCTGGAGGTTCCAGATTCCTTTCTAGCAGTTCCTGATACATCTGCTCAGCTTTAGCCTGGCCGTGACTGGATTTTGCGTACATATTTGCGAGGTCTAGTTCCTTCACAAGTGAAGAATGAGGGTAAAGAGAAATCACCTCCTCATGGAGACTGATTGCTCTGTCTATCATGCTTTGCTTTGGGCGACTGTCCCTGAAAAAAAGGATCTTCCATTTGTAGCAGAGTGCAGCACATCTCTTCAGATAACGCTCATCTGGATGGTTTTCCAGAGCCTCGTCTGCCAATTCAATGGCCTCATCAATAGAAACATAGTTTCTGTAAACCCTTATTAATGGTTTCATACCATTGTAGCTGCTAACGGGATTTCTCAAAACCTTTCTGGCTAACTCTCGTGCTTCATCTTCAATTCTCTCTCCTTTCTTAGCACATTGCTCAAGGTAGTAAGCAGCGAGGTACAAGTTCTCTGGATCCTGTTCCTTGGCGATTCTCACTTTCTCCAACATGTCAGCCTCCAGCCCCGTGTTGCTGTGTTTAAAAGCTCTCGCTAACACTAAGACGTGGCTGGTGTTCCACTCCACCATGTCCGGCTGCATCTTGATGGCTCTCTGGAAGTAATCTGCAGCAAGCTTTTTGTCTCTGCTGTACTTCATCAGGGTCCAGGCTTTTTCAGCGTAGATCTCTGGATGGAGCTCGTCCTGGGATGGAGATGGGTATTTATTCATCAGGGCGTCAATCTTTGTCAGGTAAGCCTGACTCTCTGCTTGGTCTCCCAGGTGGTGGTTCAGCCAAGCCAGGTTCCCGTAGTTCACCACTAACCAGGGACCCTCATCTGCACTTCTCATCTGGCGGAAGGCCTCTGCAGCCTTGTTGAACAAACTCTGGGCGTCTTCAGTCAACCCCAGCTTGTATTGAATGAACCCCCGCAGGTTGTAAATGTGTCCCAGCCAGCTGTTTCCCTCCTCTGTGCCGATGTCCTCCAGCTGGTCACGGAAACGGAAAAGTTTGTTCCTGCTGGGGTCCAGATCCCAGGTGAAGTGGCACTGCAGGGCCTCCAGTTTGGACACCAGTGTTGTTTGACTCTGAGCAGCACTGATGGAGAGTAAAAATAACAAATATTAAAACACATTACCAGTAGGTTAAAGTAACATGCTCTTAAAGTGGCAGTAGGCAGTATATGTTTTGGCATCATTGGGCAAAAATTCCATAATAACCTTTCAGCATATTGTAATTCAAGTGTTCTGAGAGATAACTAGACTTCTGCACCTCCTCATGGCTCTGTTTTCAGGCTTTAGAACATCTAGCCCGTGACAGGAGACTTTGACGAATCACAGGTCATTTCAGAGAGAGAGCGTTCCTATTGGATGCGCTCTGGTCATGTGACCGGAACTTGGCGTTCCTTCACCAGATTTCACAATGGCAGCGGCGTCACAAACGTTCTCATTTTACAGCTAAACCATACACTACAAGATGAATGAAATAGGCATTAACGTAACATATTATTGATTCATATTTGATCAGCGCTGCCTAGTTTGACCGTTTGGTCGGAGTTCGCGAGTGATTGACAGCTGGCTCTCACAGACAGCAGATGGATATCAGACCTCAGATCAGCTCTTACTGCTTGTTTTCCTCCGATCTGTAAAATCTTGCAGATGCCGTTAGGAGCACCGGAGGACACAGAGGCACCTGATTTTTTTCAGGTTACCTGTCTCATGCACTACTGTCACGATATAGTCACGTTTTATAAAAATAACTTTTTTTAATCATATTTACTCTAATCTCTCCTACTTCAGCTTTAATGTACGTGTGCTATGTTTGGATAACCACTGTTCATCTCATGTGGAGGAAGGGAGGAACATAGAAATGGAGTTAGGAGCATTGAATGGACAGGAAGGAAATAAGGAGGGAAAGATTTTCTTTTCTATTTGTTAGTTGCCTTCTGGAACGAACACAAAATAATTTCACTACACGTTGTACTGTGTATGGTTGTATACAGTATGTGACAAATAAACGTGATTTGATTTGATAGACAGCAAGGAAATAAGGAAGAAAGGAAGGAAGGAATGGAGGGGGGTGGAAATGGATTAAAGAGTATTAGAGGATAGTAAGGAAATAAGGAAGGAGTCATGAAAGAAGAGAGGATAGGAAGGAAAAGAATATGGACCAACAGACGGCTGGAAAGAAAAAGTAGGCTTAAAGATAATAAGGAAAAGCAAAGTACAAAGGACAAGGACAAAGGAAGGAAAATTAGTGGATGGAAAGGAAGGAAATGGGTAAGGAAATGAGGGAAGGAATGGTTAAGAGAAGAAGTAACAGAGAGAGGATAAAAACATGGAGGACATGAAGGAACAAAGGATGAAAGAAAACACAAAGGGGAATGAGGTATGCAGTGAATAAATAAATAAAGGAAGAAACAGAGTGAGGCAGGAGGAGAAAAAGAAGGAGGGGAGGAAGAAAAGACAGAAGGGAATAAGGCAAGAGATAAGAAAAAGATGGCTGAAAGAGATAAGGAAGGAGGAGGCAAGTAATAGGAAGGAAGAAAATGACAGAAATGGTGTGAGACACAGAGGAAAGCAAAGAAGACAGGAAGGATGTAATGGTTTAAAGATAATAGGATAATAATAACAACATTTAGCATTTCTCCACCAGAATTATAATACTGGAGGTGGGATGAAACTTTCAGAAAACAATTGATTTATAATAATTGTTAAGAATAAGAAAGAAAATACAATTTTTTAAATTCATGTGGCCCTAGCTGAAAGGGAAGAATGAAGAAAGGAAAAGAACAAGAAACAAGAGAGAAAAGTAAGAAGCCTACATTATTTACTCCAACAATGATATGAAATGCAGAAGCAGCTACTCACCTCATCATTCAGCTGTTTCCTCGACTCAGTAGTGTTGGATTTGTTGTGCATGGAGTGCTTGCAATGACATGGAGGGGACCTGCTTGTGGTAACCAAGTGGGGAGGCTTGGAACTGTTCTGCTGTTTCTGTGGGTGCACGGTGGTTGTCTCCCAACGTTAGCTTGTGGGGGCGTGTCTCGGGGTGAAGGAGTGGGGGACTTGGGGCTGTTCAGTTGTTGTTGCACTGTTTTGTTCCGCCCCGTGGCGTGCCATGCGGGAATTGAGGAGGTGATTCGGTGACATTTGGAGAGGCTTTGAACTACTCAAGGGCGAGGACAGGGAGGAGGCACACGGGACTGCATGTTCTGTTCTTTTCACAAGGTCAAGGGAGGATGGAGTCAGAAGGAAGAACAAGAAAGAAGATATGTAGCAAAATCATCACGTGCCATAAGCTCCTGACTATTGATATTGTGTAAACCATAAAAACGCTGGATCAGGGATAGCTTGGGGTTCAGACTTCGCGAACTGACCCATGCATTGTATGTTGTCAGGGACACGTTGATTGGATCCAGATATCTGTAGACTCTTTTATTTTACTTATGCAACATTGATTGTTCGGAATAAATTGAATCATTATGCTTTAACCCATCTGTTTGGAAAATCTCTTTGTCACACAAGATTAACCAACACGTAACTGTGCCTTGACCTCTTGGAGGTAGAGGGCCGGTTCCTTCAGTAGTTCTCTAAATATTGGGCTGGTTTTTGCTCTTGATGCTGGATTTGGGTTCGCTGGTATAAAGTCAGTGATGTCCAACTTCTGCTTTGTTGTAAATGATGTGATGTTGTTGAGGACGCAGCTTTAAATGCTCTCACTGAAGTCGAAGCAAAGCGAAGAGGCGGGGCATTTGCATGTAAAGTCTTTTGTTCAGTCTTAATGCACCTTGACCTCTCGCTTTCCAGGAATGTAAACCTACAGCCATATCTGAATAAACTAAAAAATGACTCATCAAATTTTGTGATTATTTTTTCTCTGAAATTGAAAGTTAGAAACAGTTTGTTTCTTCTTGAAGAACCCATTTTTATGTATTATCTATTTTTATTGAGATTTTCATAACAAACATATTAATAAAATGGTCGGTCTCTGCAGCAGATAGGCAGTAGACAATACCATCAAATTATTATGCAAGTAAATAAAAAAATAGTAGCCTAATAAAAAACAACACGCCACGCAGCCGCCACGCGCTCCTGACGTTGGATGTGTGACCACCACGTTAGGCCCTGTTCACACCAGAGGCCTGTACTACGAAGCGAGTTCAATATACCCAGGGTATCTTCTCGTTATCTGCCTTTCCTAACCCTAACAAACGAAATCCCGCTAAGCGGTCCTACGAAGGTGGTTATCAACTCGTTAGACCAACCCAGAGTTTCTCCATCTGGTTATGAGCACATTCACATGAACAGGGAGGTTTTTGCAGCATCTGGCCAATCACAGACATGGACAAGTCTACTGTCAGCAGACAGACAGAGCGGCACATTTTACAAAGAAAGAGCAAACTATATTAGACAAATACGAAGAAGTTAAACACTTAATCCAGATTTAAAGTAACACAGTTGAATCTGCCAAATGCAGGAAGACCAGCTGGTAAAAGAAAAAACTCCTGATGCATGAATGCGTAAATTAACAGATTTATTAATTTAACGGAACACTCAAAAGTCAGATATAGTCGTCTAAATAGTCTAAATAAACAGCTTTACATTGTGTAATGGATTACTAGATTACACCTAATCAAGCCCAGTACTAACAGTGAGGTGTGTATGACTTTTTGACCCTTGTTTCAGCTGTGTCCCCGTCTCCGACGGTGTGAAACGGACTCAAGAGGAAGTTAAAAAATAGGTATGAAAATATAATTCAAAGCGGTAAACACCCACAGCATACAGCCAGCTGTCCTTCCTGCATCTGTCAGTTTAAACTGTGTTGTTTTTAGTCTGGATTATGATTTACACTTCTTCATATGTGTGTTATATTATCATACAATCACCGCACTGAGCTCTGATTGGTCAGTAGGAGGTGCTTTTATACGAGTTGATCTCTTATCTGGAACATAACCTCTCTCTGGAGCAGGTTAGGTGTTCAGCATCAGTTACCATGGTGATCTAACCCGGTAAGAATTGATCCACCTTCGTAGGACTGAAAACCCTGAAGGGTTAAACCCTGAAGTTACCTCGATAACCACAAATCCTGCTTCGTAGTACAGGCTTTAGGCCTACAGGCCTCTGTACTACGACGCAGGATTTGGCATAATCCAGACTAAAAACAACACAGTTTAAACTGACAGATGCAGGAAGGACAGCTGGATTTATGCTGAGGGTGTTTACCGCCTTTAATTATATTTTCATTCTTATTTTGTAACTTCCTCTTGAGTCCGTTTCACACCGCCGGAGAGGGAGGAAACATCTGAAAGAAGGTTGAATTAGTCATAGACGCCATGTTGTTAGTACTGGGTATGATTAGGTGTAATCCAGTCATCCATTATACAACTAAACTCTATTTATATCTAGACGAGTATATCTTACTTTTGAGTGTTCCGTTAAATTAATAACTCTGTTAATTCACGCATTCACACGTCTGCATTTTTTTCTTCTACGCAGCTGTTTTTCCTGCATTTGGCAGATTGAACTGTGTTAATTTTAGCCTGGATTATGTGTTTAACTTCTTCGTATTTGTCTAATATAGTTTACTCTTCCCTTGTTAAATACCACTTCACACTGACAGGGAAACACTTTGACACAAAGGCTCGTATTTGATCATTTGTCACCTTTTCACATGTCACCTTGGAGTTATGCAACTGCATGTGTGTGATGTTCATCCATGTTGACTTACAAGTTGAAAGTTGTAGTTTGATTAACGTCCATCAGCGCCCTGTGTAGTACAGTACTGCAAGATAGTGAAGCCTTAATGAATTTCTTGTATAATAACCACCAAAACAAAACAACTTTAAGATTTCTTAGGGTACATAATGTATATTTATTTGTATTAATAGGCTATTGTGTACAACTGAGACACAGCTTGACATACTTTATACATACAATCAGTTGCATCTGGCAATAACATTCAGGTTACATCAAATTATCGATAATATTATCAGAGAGTTTTATATTTCACTACTCCAAAGCTTACAGACATTCAAATTACATATAGTGTAGTTCTTATATAAACTTAAAATACAGTTCTATGGAAAGAAAAACAATCAACACAACAGGAATATAATAAACACAGTGATTACATGTAAGTTATGAAAAACAACACTGATCAAAATCTATTTTAATAAATCATGTGATACTGAACTATAGTAATAACATTTGAACATGTCCACATTAGATGTTGTTTAAAGGACTAGAGTTATTGAATGATTCAGCCTGTTTAGTACAAATTGAGTGTACTACTGCTGACAGTTTTTCAGAGCAAATAAGTAGATTTTTAGATAGTTTAAAAAAAAAGCTTTTGTCTTACATTAAATGTACTTAAGTCTAAAAACGTGCAGACACTTGTTGAAACCTGCCTTTAAAGGATACAGCTCAATCAATAAGTACGTACAGATTATTTTAGGTAATGCAATACCTACATTTTGTTCTGGATTTAGAACCAGTGATGTTCAAAACACTATGGCTCTTGCAGGTTTTCCAGAAACTCCTCTATTTCTCTACACATTCGGCCCCCGCCTTTGGCTGTAATATTCTTCAGAGTTGTGATGCTGCTCTCATGACAGAAGGATTGTTGCGGTATCGCTGCCGCCTTCATGTGATATCGTATTGAACTTTGTTCCTCCTTTCGATCGAAGTATAAATATTTAGCGTAGTAGTTGTAAAGGACCTGCTTCTCTTGAGGATCCAGATCCCTTTCTAGCAGTTGCTGATACATCTGCTCAGCTTTAGTCTGGCTTTGATTGAATTTTGCGTATATATATGCGAGATCCATTTCCTTCATAAGTGAAGAATGAGGGTAAAGAGAAATCACCTCCTCATGGAGACTGATTGCTCTGTCTATCATGCTTTGCTTTGGGCGACTGTCCCTGTTAAAAATGATCTTCCATTTGTAACAGAGTGCAGCACATCTCTTCAGATAACGCTCATCTGGATGGTTTTCCAGAGCCTCCTCTGCCAATTCAATGGCCTCATCAATAGAAACATAGTTTCTGTAAACCATCATTAATGGTTTCATACCATTGTAGCTGCTGACGGGATTTCTCAAAACCTTTCTGGCTAACTCTCGTGCTTCATCTTCAATTCTCTCTCCTTTCTTAGCACATTGCTCAAGGTAGTAAGCAGCGAGGTACAAGTTCTCTGGATCCTGTTCCTTGGCGATTCTCACTTTCTCCAACATGTCAGCCTCCAGCCCCATGTCGCTGTGTTTAAAAGCTCTCGTTAACCCTAAGACGTGGCTGGTGTTCCACTCCACCATATCCGGCTGCATCTTGATGGCTCTCTGGAAGTAATCTGCAGCCAGATTTCTGTCTCTGCTGTACTTCATCAGGGTCCAGGCTTTCTCAGCGTAGATCTCTGGATGGAGCTCGTCCTGGGATGGAGATGGGTATTTATTCATCAGGGCGTCGATCTTTGTCAGGTAAGCCTGACTCTCTGCTTGGTCTCCCAGGTGGTGGTTCAGCCAAGCCAGGTTCCCGTAGTTCACCACTAACCAGGGACCCTCATCTGCACTTCTCATCTGGCGGAAGGCCTCTGCAGCCTTGTTGAACAAACTCTGGGCGTCTTCAGTCAACTTCAGCTTGTATTGAACGAACCCCCGCAGGTTGTAAATGTGACCCAGCCAGCTGTTTCCCTCCTCTGTGCCGATGTCCTCCAGCTGGTAACTGAGATGGAAAAGTTTGTACCTGCTGTGGTCCAGATCCCAGGTGAAGTGGCACTGCAGGGCCTCCAGTTTGGACTCCAGTGTTGTTTGACTCTGAGCAGCACTGATGGAGAGTAAAAATAACAAATATTAAAACACATCACCAGTAGGTTAAAAGGACTGTTTGTAACTTTTTACACGTATAAATCACCCAGGTCAGTGTCCCATGCGCGCTCGTCTGTGGCTACGCTGTTCAGACAAGACTCCAACACAAACTACACGGAAGCACCAAAACCGCAAAGTTATATGTAGTGAAGCCCGTCTTGCAAAACAGTGTTGGCCGTGGTCGGAGGACGCGGGGAGACCATAGCTTTGGTTTCCAGGGCCGGAGTCTCTGCTCCTCTGCTCCTCTGCTCCTCTGCCTGCCTTCCTTCACTCAGCTTGCTCCACTTCTAGACGTTCATGCACTCACACTAAACACTGCAGAAGAGTTAGTTTAGCTCTGAGAATATCTAGTGAATGCACTGGGGACGTTTGTGCAGAAATAACTGCTGCAGCTCCTCCAGACCAACAGAGGTTTCCCATGTCTTGTGAAGTGACAGGGCTCTGTAGCGAGAAACTTTATCGTCTCCGACCGGGTGCCGGTGTCTCCCTCCGGCCGCAGTCGGGAGGCTGAAGCAGGAAAAGCCAACACTAGGATCAGCATTGATTCATGAGAGACCTTCGTCTGATCAGCTAACATTACTGCCAAGCAAGTGAAATATAGAGTGATATTGTGGTTTTTAGCTGACGTGTGTCGCCTCACTGTTTTGAGCGATGCTCGTTCATGTCTATTTAGAGCGAGCAAGTGCGAGCCCGACGCTGACTTCCGCTGACTTAACGGCCACAGGTGTCACTGTTAACAAGCATTTCTGATTCTTACAAACAGTCCCTTTAAAGCAATATGCTCTTAAAGTGGCAGTAGGCAGTATATTTTTGGCATAATTGGGCAAAAATTCCATAATAACCTTTCAGCATATTGTAATTAATGTATTCTGATAGATAACTAGACTTCTGCACCTCCTCATAACTCTGTTTTCAGGCTTTAGAAAATCTAGCCAGTGAAGGGAGACTTTGACCAATCACATGTCATTTCAGAGAGTGAGCGTTCCTATTGGATGCGCTCTGGTCATGTGACCGGAGCTTGGCGTTCCTTCACCAGATTTCACAATGGCGACGGCGTTACAAACTTTCTCATTTTACAGCTAAACCGTGCACTACAAGATGATTCTGAAAACATCTGAGGCGAGAAATAGGCATTAACGTAACATAATATTGATTCATATTTGATCAGCGCTGCAGTTTGACCGTTTGGTCAGAGTTCGCGAGTGATTGACAGCCGGCTCTCATAGACAGCAGCTGGATATCAGATCTCAGATCAGATCTTACTGCTTGTTTTCCTCCGGACTGTGAAATCTTGCAGATGCCGTTAGGAGCACCGGAAGACACCAGAGGCACATGATTTTTTTCAGGTTACCTGTCTCATGCACTACTGTCACAATATAGTCACGTTTTATAAAAATATATTTTTTTAATCATATTTGCTCCAATCTCTCCTACTTCAGCTTTAATGTACGTGTGCTATGTTTGGATAACCACTGTTCATCTCATGTGGAGGAAGGGAGGAACATAGAAATGGAGTTAGGAGCATTGAATGGACAGGAAGGAAATAATGAGGGAAAGATTTTCTTTTCTATTTGTTAGTTGCCTTCTGGAGCTGGAACACAAAATAATTTCACTACACGTTGTACTGTGTATGGTTTTATATGTGACAAATAAACGTGATTTGATTTGATAGACAGCAAGGAAATAAGGAAGAAAGGAAGGAAGGAATGGAGGGGGGTGGAAATGGATTAAAGAGTATTAGAGGATAGGAAGGAAATAAGGAAGGAGTCATGAAAGAAGAGAGGATAGGAAGGAAAAGAATATGGACCAACAGACGGCTGGAAAGAAAAAGTTGGCTTAAAGATAATAAGGAAAAGGAAAGTAGGTATAGAAGTAAAACTTGAAATGGGAACAGAGGACAAAGGAAGGAAAATTAGTGGATGGAAAGGAAGGAAATGGGTAAGGAAATGAGGGAAGGAATGGTTAAGAGAAGAAGTAACAGAGAGGATGAAAACATGGAGGACAAGAAGGAACAAAGGATGAAAGACAACACAAAGGGGAATGAGGTATGCAATGAATAAATAAATAAAGGAAGAAACAGAGTGAGGCAGGAGGAGAAAATGAAGGAGGGGAGGAAGAAAATACAGAAGGGAATAAGGCAAGAGATAAGAAAAAGATGGCTGAAAGAGATAAGGAAGGAGGAGGCAAGTAAGGAAGGTAGGAAGGAAGAAAATGACAGAAATGGTGTGAGACAGAGGAAAGGAAGGAAGACAGGAAGGATGAAATGGTTTCAAAGATAATAGGATAGTAATAACAACAACATTTAGCATTTCTCCACCAGAATTATATTCCTGGAGGTGGGATGAAACTTTCAGAAAACAATTGATTTATAATAATTGTTAAGAATAAGAAAGAAAATACAATTTTTAAAATTCATGTGGCCCTAGCTCAAAGAGAAGAATGAAGAAAGGAAAAGAACAAGAAACAAGAGAGAAAAGTAAGAAGCCTACATTATTTACTCCAACAATGATATGAAATGCAGAAGCAGCTACTCACCTCATCATTCAGCTGTTTCCTCGACTCAGTAGTTCTCTAAATATTGGGCTGGTTTTTGCTCTTGATGCTGGATTTGGGTTCGCTGGTATAAAGTCAGTGATGTCCAACTTCTGCTTTGTTGTAAATGATGTGATGTTGTTGAGGACGCAGCTTTAAATGCTCTCACTGAAGTCGAAGTGAAGCGAAGAGGAGGGGCATTTGCGTGTAAAGTCTTGTGATCAGTCTTAATGCACCTTGACCTGTCGTTTTCCAGGAATGGAAACCTACAGCCATATCTGAATAAACTAAAACATGACCCATCAGATTTTGTGATTATGTTTTTTCTGACATTGAAAGTTAGAAACAGTTTGTTTCTTCTTGAAGAACACATTTTTATGTATTATCTATTTTCATTGAGGTTTTCATAACAAACATATAAATAAAATGGTCAGTCTCTGCAGCAAATAGGCAGTAGGCAATACCATCAAATTATTATGCAAGTAAATAAAAAAATAGTAGCCTAATTAAACAGAAATGAAAATATTTTACAGTAATTACAATATACATAAATCCTAAAGGTCACATGGGCTACTACACTTTATAATCTTATTCCAATTGCCCCCACCCACCCCCATGGATATCCAGGACGCACAACTTTGGCCAACAAGTGATTTCAGTTTTGTTATCTGGTTAACCTCCCACGTTGTGTTCTGTCTTCACCTTGACTTTCGTTTTCTAGGAATGGAAACCTACAGCCACATATGAAGAAACTAAACCAAGACTCATAAAATGTTGTCATAATATTTGCTCTTAAGTTGATTTATGGTTTTAGCAGAACTCAGAAACTATTAAACTTAGGAACTTCAAATTTGGTATGATGGTTGACAGTGTGGTCTAGTTGTGCCTTTTGGGGGTTAGAAGTCCATGGAAGTGTATTCCGCATATGAAGAAACTAAACCATGACTCATAAAATGTCATAATACTTGCTCTGAAGTTGATTTATGGTTAGACACAGTTTTTTTTATTATTGAAGATATAATAACCTATAGATGCCACACTGAGTGAAATATCAAACCCAAGAAACCTCATTTTTATGGCTGCACTTTCTCATCAAATATAAATATTATAATGTCATGTGCATCATCTTAAACACATTTATAGAGTATATGTATATGTACACTTTGAGCAGCGGCCGTCTGCAGTGTCCATAGGTTATATGAAGAGCTGTGACAGTGTTTGGAGACGGAGAGACACCTGAGGCCTGTACTACAAAGCGAGTTCAACATACCCAGGGTATCTTCTCGTTATCTGGCTTCACTTAACCTAACAAACGAGATCTCGCTAAACTGTACTACTAAGCTGGTTATCAACTCGGTAAGTCAACCCAGGGTTTCTCAGTCTGGATATGAGCGCGTTCACATGAACGAGGCGGTGTTTGCAGCATCTGACCAATCACAAACATGGACAAGACTACTGACAGACAGAGCGGCACATTTAACAAAGGAAGAAACTATATTAAACAAATACGAAGAAGTTAAACACTTAATCTAGACTAAAAGTAACACAGTTGAAGCTGCCAAATGCAGGAAGAACAGCTGGAAAAAGAAAAAACTCCCGATGTGTGAATGCGTAAATTAACAGACTTATTAATTTAACGGAACACTCAAAAGTCGAATATAGTCGTCCAAATATAAAGAGCTTCTCAGTTGTCAGTTTAAACTGTGTTGTTTTAGTCTGGATTATGACTGTAACTTCTTCATATGTGTGTAATATTATCATACAATCACCGCACTGAGCTCTGATTGGTCAGTAGGAGGTGATTTCATACGAGTTGATCTCTTATCTGGAACATAACCTCTCTCTGGAGCAGGTTAGGTGTTCAGCATCAGTTACCATGGTGATCTACCCCGGTAAGAAATGATCCACCTATGTAGGACTGAAAACCCTGAAGGGTTAAACCCTGAAATTACCTCGCTAACCACAAATCCTGCTTCGTAATACAGGCCTACAGGCCTCTGTACTACGAAGCAGGATTTGGCATAATCCAGACTAAAAACAACACAGTTTAAATTGACAGATGCAGGAAGGACAGCTGGATTTATGCTGTGGGTGTTTACCGCCTTTAATTATATTTTCATTCTTATTTTTTAACTTCCTCTTGAGTCCGTTTCACACCGGTTGAGATGGAGGACACAGCTGAAAGAAGATTGAATTAGTCATACACGCCATGTTGTTAGTACTGGGTATGATTAGGTGTAATCCAGTCAACCATTATACAACTAAACTCTATTTATATCTAGACGAGTATATCTGACTTTTGAGTGTTCCGTTAAATTAATAAGTCTGTTAATTTATGCATTCACACATTGGGAGTTTTTTCTTTTGCCAGCTGTCCATCCTGCATTTGGCAGCTTCAACTGTGTTAATTTTAGCCTGGATTATGTGTTTAACTTCTTCGTATTTGTCCAATATAGTTTACTCTTCCCTTGTTAAATACCACTTCACACTGACAGGGAAACACTTTGACACAAAGGCTCGTATTTGATCATTTGTCACCTGTTCACATGTTACCTTGGAATTATACAACTGCATGTGTGCGATGCTCATCCATGTTGATTTACAAGTTAAAAGTTGTATTTTGATTAACGTCTATCAGCGCCCTGTGTAGTACAGTACTGCAAGATAGTGAAGCCTACATGAATTTCTTGTATAATAACCACCAAAACAAAACAACTTAAAGATTTCTTAGTGTACATAATGTATATTTATTAGTATTAAAGGGACTGTTTATAAATCTACCGGGTCGGGATCCCGTGCGCGCTCGCGTGTAGCTACACTGTTCAGACCGCTCCTCTGCCTGCTTGTCTTCACTCACACAACACGCGTGTTCTCGCTCCACCTCACATGCATGCGCGCTCACTACACACTGCAGAAGAGTTAGTTTAGCTCTGAGAATATCTAGTGAATGTACAGTAGACGTTTGTGCAGAAATAACTGCTGCAGCTCCTCCAGACCAACAGAGGTTTTCCGTGTCTTGTGAAGTGACGGGGCTCCGCAACGAGTTACGTTATCGTCGCCGACCGGGTGCCGGTATCTCCCGTTTCCTCCGGCTGCGGTCGGGAGGCGATAACGTTTCTCTTCCTGCTTCAGGAAAAGCCAACACTAGGATCAACATTGATTCATGGAGAGACCTTCGTCTGGTCAGCTAACATTACTGCCAAGCAGGTGAAATATAGAGTGACATTGTGGTTTTAGCTGACGTGTGTCGCCTCACTGTGTTGAGCAATGCTCGTTCAGGTATATTTAGAGCGAGCAAGCGCGAGCCCGACGCTGACTTTCGTTGACTTAACGGCCACAGCTGTCGCTGTTAACAAGCATCTCTGAAAGTTACAAATAGTCCCTTTGATAGGCTATTGTGTACAACTGAGACACAGCTTGACATACTTTATACGTACTGGCAATAATATTCAAGTTACATCAAATTATCTATAACTTTATCAGAGAGTTTTATATTTCACTACTCCAAAGCTTACAGACATTCAAATTACATATAGTGTAGTTCTTATATAAACTTAAAATACAGTGCTATGGAAAATAAACAATCATCACAACAGGAATATAATAAACACAGTGATTACCCAGAGTGACCCAGCCAGCTGTTTCCCTCCTCTGTGCCGATGTCCTCCAGCTGGTCCCTGAGATGGAAAAGTTTGGTCCTGCTGGGGTCCAGATCCCAGGTGAAGTGGCACTACAGGGCCTCCAGTTTGGACTCCAGTGTGGTTTGACTCTGAGCAGCACTGATGGAGAGTAAAAATAACAAATATTAAAACACATCACCAGTAGGTTAAAGTAACATGCTATTAAAGTGGTAGTAGGCAGTATATTTTTGGGGCCTGTTTGAATTCAAGGTGAGATGATTACAGAGCTCCGTCAGAGCCTGAAGGAGGAAGAAGGACCGTTAACACTGAGGCCGCAACCCAAAGCTCTTAATTTTCATTTCCTCGCTCCTCGCTCCTCGCTTGAACCGGAAGTTGTTCCGGTGCGCCATCTTGAAGACGGTCCCAAAGCTCTTATTTGTGCACCGAGGAGCGAGGATCGAGGATCGAGGAGGCTTGCCAGAGGAGCGATGAGTGAGGATACACCAGTGTATCCTTCACGGGGTACATGCCAAAGCTCTTAATTGCATCCCCGTTTCCCTCACTTGCGTCTTTTCCTTGCGTCTTAGTCCCTCCCACCAGGGAAGCATGGAGAGACGCATTAGGTGCTTCTCATTTCTTCATTTTTCGCCTCCTCGTCTCCTCGCTCCTCAATCCTCCGGCTGTGACCCGGAGTCCTCCATCTTGAAGGACGTCCCAATTCATAAAATGCGCATCGAGGAGCGAGGATCGAGGAGCGAGGAGGCTTGCTGGAGGAGCCATGAGCGAGGATACACCAGTGTATCCTCCAGTGTCTCCTCCACGGAAGTCTTTTACTGACCGACACGCCCCCTTACTGGATATCAGTTATTGATTGGACACTGCTGCTGATCGGTTTGATCTGATACATCAGCGTCTCTGAGTTTCATACCAGAGTGAAGACAGATCACAGATTAAATGTTTTATAATTTAGTTGTCTTATGATTCACCATCTAGTTATAATCTGTGTTAACTGTAGGTGTGAACAACAAACGGAGCATGTTGATGGTGAAGTGTTCCAGCAGCAGAAGGACCTGCAGGATCTCTGCTTCACACACCGTCACTGAAGGAGTCAGACACTGAGAGGGGTTTATAATAGCTGACAATGAACAGATTTAAAATAACTTTCTTCATTTATTAGAAATAGTTTTCTTTTGATCATCTGTTATTTCCCCCATTAACTTTTATTATGGATACAGTTAAAGTCAGAGAGAGAAGGAGAGTCTCTCTTTTACACCTTTTACATCATTTATCCTCATTTCCATTCAGTCACATGAGGCTGATAATTCCTGAGCGTCGGGTTTGATATGAGTTACCATTTCACTTTTCCCTGAAACATTCAGCCTAATACATAACTTCTACTATCAGAATATCAATAAATACAGACGCTAATAATGAATAAATAATATAAAGATATTGTGCCAGTAGAGATGGTTCCTGGTCCTCTAAGCAGGACTCAGTCCACAGTAGAAATACAGACTGCAGCTGTTATTCATGTGCAGGTGTTTGTTAAACAGGTAACAGACTACAGAGAGGAAACACTGCTGCTCTGATAACTCTGTTTCTTTATTAGTATTAGTTCAGTTCAGACATAAACAGCTGTTAAAGCCGACTGACAGCTGATCCAGATGTGATCAGCTGCTGTTGTCATCAGAAACGGACATTGCTTCACGTGACGCTTCAGAGGAAACGACGTCTCATGTCTCTAAAAACATATTTCCTCGTTTCCTCTGTCCTCGAGTCTTTTCCTCGCCTCCTCCCCTCGCATCTCCCGTGGTCGGGACTAAGATGCGAGGAGAGGAGTCGAGGAGAGGAGTCAAGCCGTATAAAATAACAAATGGGAAAGACCCAAGGAAACTATGCCAGGAGAGAGGAAACGAGGAAAGCCGTTTTAAGAGCAATGGATTGTTGTTTCCTCTGAAGCGTCACCTGAAGCGACGTCCGTTTCTGATGACAGCAGCAGCTGATCACAGCTGGATCAGCTGTCAGTCAGCTTTAACAGCTGTTTATGTCTGAACTGAACTAATACTAATAGAGACAAGTGCTCTTTATATTATTTATTCATTATTAGCATCTGTAGTTATTGATATTCTGATTGTGAGTTCATTATTTAATAACCCAGAATATGACTAGGGTGTCTTTTGAACACTGGACATTATTTATTAGGCTAAAGGGAAAATGTAAATGATGTAACTTATATCAAACCCGACGTTCAGGAATTATCAGCCTCATGTGACTGAATGGAAATGAGGATAAATGATGTAAAAGGTGTTTGTTGCTGACAGACAGACTCTCCTTCTCTCTCTGACTTTAATAGTATCATTAATAAACGTTAACGGGGCTAATAACAGATCATGAAAAGAAAAATCATTCTAATAAATGAAGAAAGTTATTTCAAGTCCATATGTCAGGTATTGTAAACCTCTCTCATTGAGAGGCTGCTTCACTGGCGGTGTGTGAAGGAGAGATACGGCAGGTCCTTCTGCTGCTGTTCAGAGCTACAGTTAACACAGATTATAACTAGATGATGAATCAGAAGACAACTAAACTATAAAACGTTTAATCTGTGATCTATTTTCACTCCGGTATAAAACTCCAGTGATGTTGAGAGGTAAAGTTATCAGATCAGTCCGGTCGGCAGCAGCGTCCAATCAGTAACTGATATCCAGTAAGGGGGCGTGTCGGTCGGTAAAAGACTTCGGTGGAGGATACACTGGTGTATCCTCGCTCCTCGCTCCTCCGGCCAGCCTCCTCGATCCTCGATCCTTGATCCTCGCTGCATCCAACTTCTGGTTCAAGCGAGGATCGAGGAGCGAGGAAACGAAAATGAAGAGCTTTGGGATGCACCCACGGAAGTCTTTTACCGACCGACACGCCCCCTTACTGGATATCAGTTACTGATTGGACGCTGCTGCCGACCGGACTGATCTGATAACTTTACCTCTTATGGTACGTGTCCACAGGCTCCGTGCTTTCCACGCTCTCCATTCATTGTCTATGCACCAACCGCGCAATGTATTATGGTAGCGTGGCGTCGCGATTGGAGAGACTAAGCGTCACAACGCTCCTTATTTGCATGAAGTTAAGGGGCTCCGCTACTTTATGCAAATCACGGGCGTCCAACGCGACTCGCCGCCTCTCGAAACTCCCGATAATCTTTTAAAATAAACGTTGTCGATCCAAAATAAAGACAGATTCAGCAACTGCGTGGATTATTTCTCGCCTCAAATGTTTTCAGAAACACATTTCAGTGAACTATTTTCGTGAAATAAGAGAAGAAAGTTTCCAAACGAGCCTCCATACTGGTTCCGGTTTGAAAGCTGGGAGCAGCAGCCAACGGCGAGAAAGCTTTCGTCCAATCAGGAGCCGAGTGCCTTGTTTCTAGGGACAGCACACCAAGCGTCCAATGTTGGGAAGCGTCGCGTCCGCTCGCGATAAAAAACGCCCCTGTGGACACGTACCATTAACATCACTGGAGTTTCATACCGGAGTGAAAACAGCTCTGAACAGCAGCAGAAGGACCTGCAGTATCTCTCCTTCACACACCGTCAGTGAAGCAGCCTGTCACTGAGAGAGGTTTATGAAACCTGACAAACTGACTTAAAATAACTTTCTTCATTTATTATAAACATTTTTCTTTTCATGATCTGTTATTTCCCCCCTTAACTTTTATTAATGATACTATTGAAGTCAGAGAGAGAAGGAGAGTCTGTCTGTCAGCAACAAACACCTTTTACATCATTTATCCTCATTTCCATTCAGTCACAAGAGGCTGATAATTCCTGAACGTCGGGTTTGATATGAGTTACATCATTTACATTTTCCCTTTAGTAGTGATTGCGAGCTGAAGCCTCATGAAGCTTTGAAGCTTTCCAGCAAATAGGTTCGGAAAAGGGTTCATTTCTCGAGGCTTCATGTGCACACGAAACCACCTGGTGGTCAAAGAGTGTGAAACAGGCAGATATGATCTTAACCATGTGATAAGATAAGATGAGATAAAATAAGATAATCCTTTATTATAGTTTTTCTCGATTGTTTACACACATTTTCTGAAAGCATGCCTCATACTCTCAGAACTCTACACACAAATCAAAAAACACACACACAATGGGCAAAACCCCTCAATTCTCCTGCAAAATGAAACTTTACATTCAAAACAATGTTATTTCTTCTCAAAATGGTATTTTGTTTTCAAATGACACACACAAACCATCATATGAATAGACATTTATAAGAACCAGTTGAACACTGATGTGCTCAATGTAAAACACTATGATGAATGGAAAACACTTCTTCTCCATTCATCATAATGACTTAGGCCTTTTTTTTGTTCAGTGTTACACTTACTACAGACAGTACATCCATAAGTGTGTTGTAAAATATTTTAGAATATTGTTTTTATACTCAGAACACACAAATACACGGTAACACATATATTTTATTTTCCCCACAAAAACAATGTACACAGTGTACATCCCAACCAACACAAAGTTGCACATACAGTGGTCTACATACAAAACAACTGAAGAATTTACTGTATACAGTTACAGTAAAAAAAATGAAAAAAAAACTATGCTGCATCCTCTCTTCTGTTTCGGTCTGGCCACAGCACCTCATCCACATCACAAGCAATGTTTTCCCTGGCCAAGCAGCGGGGGAAATATCGCTTAGCATGTCGAATCCAGCCATGAAAAGCATCAACTGATTGCTAATTGTAACACTGTGTGACAGGTGTTTGCCCATGTGATGAGTCAGTGTGCATAGTAGGGCAATTGACTTTATAATTTTGAATGACAGTGTGTTCCTTTTGAAAACAAGATTTTCTTCATGAAAATTGTGCCAAATGCAGAGAATTGTGTGTAGTGTTTTGAAAAAAGTGTGTTTTAGAACTGCAATTTGAGTGTAAAGCAGGAATTGTGCTTGTAGTTTAGCAGAATTGGTTCAGGGGGTTGGTGCATGAGTTACATGTTGTGGTCATTGTGTGTCAAGTACCAGTATTTGTGTGTAAACAATTGAGAAAAACTGTAATCCCGCAGGGGGAAATTTGCAGTGTACAGCAGCAAAGGGGATAGTGCAAAAAACAAGATGCATCAGCTAACACAGTAAAAAAGAGCTAAACAAAGTGTAACAAAATATGAACCCATAGAAGGAAGTATAAAAATAGGTGCAGTATATACAGTATTGACAATAAACAAGACTATTAACAAAATTGCATAAGTGGAAAATGATATTGCACAGTGAGATAAATGAATGAATTAATGAATGAATGAATGAATGAAATTCCACCTGAAAATATCAGGTTATTGTCAGTTTTTGGTGTGTAAGTGTAAGTGGTCTACTGGGAGCAGTGCTGGTTGTGGTCTACTGGGACCACAGATCTGTGATATACTGTATTTTGCGCCAGCAAAGGCTGTTGGGAATGACTATAAGTAATGAAAGAAATATATATTACCATGTAATCAATTTATATCTATATAATATATAATATAATGTATATTTTCTAGTAAGTTTATTATGAGTATATTACATGTATAATGAGTTGTAATTGTTTTATTCATCTTAAGTGTATAAACCAATCCTTTGGTCAATAATTGTATTGTATTGTAGTGTAATATAATATAATAATGGCAGGAGGGGTAATATTAGTGTTCTGTGTCACTTCTTAAAAGTGGCATTGGTTCAACCAGTGAAGATCTGAACCACTTCCTGAACCAGTGATGCCCTATGGCCGGGCAGCGAGGCTTCGGACGTCATCAATGACGTCATTAGTCTAAAACGATACAAGCCTCGATACGCGCATCGCGGAAAACTTCCTGGATTACTCGACACACGCTCCGAAGCCTCGGTACAGCACATAACATCACTAAGTGAAGGTGTCAATAAATAAATAATTAATAAGGTCTATGATTCTAAATTAGAAAAGTTCTGATCAGTCAGGAATAGACGTGGTTTTAAATATTAATAACTATTACAGACTGGGCTAACACACTAGAAGTCTGATTCTCCTTTACAATAATTCACCAGCTACATGTTTACAATCAGGCAGGCAAACTCATTAAAATACATAATAATTAAGATCAGCGTATATGATGGAATAGTGTCATTAGAATGTATCACAGGTCACCAAAATTGGGCTTTTATAAAAAGAAATTCTCCGAGGGGGGGATGCCCCCGGACCCCCCTAGCTGGCTACTGTTTCCCCCTAGCTGGCTACTCTTTCCCCTGGCTGGCTACTCCATATCCTTGTGGATGGCCCTGATTGGGGCCTCAACAAAATAAAAGCCAGGGTACAGAGAGATCAAGAAAATGAAAGGATCCGAGAGGCAATGAACACATTTTTGGAGAAGCAGCAGGTATGACAGGCGAAGCTGAACGTACAAAGATGAGGAGCTATAGGCAGACTAGCAAATAAATCCCACTAGCAGGCTCAGTTTTAAAGTTGGAGTAAAGATACTGGTATCATATGAAACTGGACGACCTGGAATCAGGTTGGTTGAGGGGCCCAATTTGGAAAATCTGTCCCTCTGTCCATAATTCCTAATGGCTGGCCTGATTCATGTTACATCAAATTATCTATAACATTATCAGAGAGTTTTATATTTCACTACTCCAAAGCTTACAGACATTCAAATTACATATAGTGGAGTTCTTATATAAACTTAAAATACAGTACTATGGAAAAAACAATCAACACAACAGGAATATAATAAACAGTGATTACATGTAAATTATAAAAAATCAACACTGATCAAAATCTATTTTAATAAATCATGTGATACTGAACTATAGTAATAACATTTGAACATGTCCACAGTAGATGTTGTTTAAAGGACTAGTGTTATTGAATGATTCAGCCTGTTTAGTACAGATTGAGTGTACTACTGCTGACAGTTTTTCAGAGCAAATGAGTAGATTTTTAGATAGTTTTTAAAAAAAAAGCTTTTGTCTTCCATTAAATGTACTTAAGTCTAAAGCTTGCAGACACTTGTTGAAACCTGCCTTTAAAGGATACAGCTCAATCAATCTGTGTGTGCAGATTTTTTTAGGTAATGCAATACCTACATTTATTTCTGGATTTAGAACCAGTGATGTTCAAAACACTATGGCTCTTGCAGGTTTTCCAGAAACTCCTCTATTTCTCTACACATTCGGTTCCTGCCTTTGGCTTTAATCTTCTTCAGAGTTGTGATGCTGTCCCAACGAAAGAAGGATTGTTGCGGTATCGCTGCCGCCTTCATGTGATATCGTATTGAACTTTGGGGCTCCCGTCGATCATAGTATAAATATTTTGCGTAGTGGTTGTAAAGGACCTGCTTCTCTGGAGGTTCCAGATCCCTTTCTAGCAGTTCCTGATACATCTGCTCAGCTTTAGCCTGGCCGTGATTGGATTTTGCATATATATTTGCGAGAGCTATTTCCTTCATAAGTGAAGAATGAGGGTAAAGAGAAATCACCTCCTCATGGAGAGTGATTGCTCTGTCTATCATGCTTTGCTTTGGGCGATTGTCACTAAAAAAAATGATCTTCCATTTGTAGCAGAGTGCAGCACATGACGGGATTTCTCAAAACCTTTCTGGCTAACTCTCGTGCTTCATCTTCAATTCTCTCTCCTTTCTTAGCACATTGCTCAAGGTAGTAAGCAGCGAGGTACAAGTTCTCTGGATCCTGTTCCTTGGCGATTCTCACTTTCTCCAACATGTCAGCCTCCAGCCCCGTGTTGCTGTGTTTAAAAGCACTCGCTAACACTAAGACGTGGCTGGTGTTCCACTCCACCATGTCCGGCTGCATCTTGATGGCTCTCTGGAAGTAATCTGCAGCCAGATTTCTGTCTCTGCTGAACTTCATCAGGGTCCAGGCTTTTTCAGCGTAGATCTCTGGATGGAGCTCGTCCTGGGATGGAGATGGGTATTTATTCATCAGGGCGTCGATCTTTGTCAGGTAAGCCTGACTCTCTGCTTGGTCTCCCAGGTGGTGGTTCAGCCAAGCCAGGTTCCCGTAGTTCACCACTAACCAGGGACCCTCATCTGCACTTCTCATCTGGCGGAAGGCCTCTGCAGCCTTGTTGAACAAACTCTGGGCGTCTTCAGTCAACCCCAGCTTGTATTGAATGAACCCCCACAGGTTGTAAATGTGACCCAGCCAGCTGTTTCCCTCCTCTGTGCCGATGTCCTCCAGCTGGTCCCTGAGGTGGAAAAGTTTGTACCTGCTGGGGTCCAGATCCCAGGTGAAGTGGCACTGCAAGTCCTCCAGTTTGGACTCCAGTGTTGTTTGACTCTGAGCAGCACTGATGGAGAGTAAAAATAACAAATATTAAAACACATCACCAGTAGGTTAAAGTAACATGCTCTTAAAGTGGCAGTAGGCAGTATATTTTTGGGGCCTGTTTGAATTCAAGGTGAGATGATTACAGAGCTCCGTCAGAGCCTGAAGGAAGAAGAAGGACCGTTAACACTAAGGTTGCATCCCAAAGCTCTTATTTGTGCACCGAGGATTAAGGAGCGAGGATCGAGGATCGAGGAGGCTTGCCGGAGGAGCGATGAGCGAGGATACACCAGTGTATCCTTCACGGGGTGCATGCCAAAGCTCTTAATTGCATCCCCGTTTCCCTCACTTGCGTCTTTTCCTTGCGTCTTAGTCCCTCCCACCAGGGAAGCATGGAGAGACGCATGAGGTGCTTCTCATTTCATCATTTTTCGCCTCCTCGTCTCCTCGCTCCTCAATCCTCCGGCTGTGACCCGGAAATCGATCTCAGTCCTCCATCTTGAAGGACGTCCCAATTCATAAAATGCGCATCGAGGAGCGAGGATCGAGAAGCGAGGAGGCTTGCTGGAGGAGCCATGAGCGAGTATACACCAGTGTATCCTCCAGTGTCTCCTCCACGGAAGTTTTTGACCGACCGACACGCCCCCTTACTGGATATCAGTTATTGATTGGACGCTGCTGCTGATCGGTTTGATCTGATACATCAGCGTCTCTGAGTTTCATACCAGAGTGAAGACAGATCAAAGATTAAATGTTTTATAGTTTAGTTGTCTTATGATTAACCATCTAGTTATAATCTGTGTTAATTGTAGGTGTGAACAACAAACGGAGCATGTTGATGGTGAAGTGTTCCAGCAGCAGAAGGACCTGCAGTATCTCTGCTTTACACACCGTCACTGAAGGAGTCTGACACTGAGAGGGGTTTATAAAAGCTGACAACGAACAGATTTAAAATAATTTTCTTCATTTATTAGAAAGTTTTCTTTTGATCATCTGTTATTTCCCCCATTAACTTTTATTATTGATACAGTTAAAGTCAGAGAGAGAAGGAGAGTCTCTCTTTTACACCTTTTACATCATTTATCCTCATTTCCATTCAGTCACATGAGGCTGATAATTCCTGAGCGTCGGGTTTGATATGAGTTACCATTTCACTTTTCACTGAAACATTCAGCCTAATACATAACTTCTACTGTGAGAATATCAATAAATACAGACGCTAATAATGAATAAATAAGATAAAGATATTGTGCCAGTAGAGATGGTTGCTGGTCCTCTAAGCAGGACTCAGTCCACAGTAGAAATACAGACTGCAGCTGTTATTCATGTGCAGGTGTTTGTTAAACAGGTAACAGACTACAGAGAGAAACACTGCTGCTCTGATAACTCTGTTTCTTTATTAGTATTAGATCAGTTCAGACATAAACAGCTGTTAAAGCCGACTGACAGCTGATCCAGATGTGATCAGCTGCTGTTGTCATCAGAAACAGACATCGCTTCACTTGACGCTTCAGATGAAACGGCGTCTCATGTCTCTAAAAACATATTTCCTCGTTTCCTCTGTCCTCGAGTCTTTTCCTCGCCTCCTCCGCTCGCACCTCCCGTGGGCGGGACTAAGACGCGAGGAGAGGAGTCGAGGAGAGGAGTCAAGCCGTATAAAAGTACAAATGGGAAAGACCCAAGGAAACCATGCGAGGAGAGAGGAAACGAGGAAAGCCGTTTTAAGAGCAATGGATTGTTGTTTCCTCTGAAGCGTCACGTGAAGCGACGTCCGTTTCTGATGACAACAGCAGCTGATCACAGCTGGATCAGCTGTCAGTCAGCTTTAACAGCTGTTTATGTCTGAACTGAACTAATACTAATAGAGACAAGTGCTCTTTATATTATTTATTCATTATTAGCATCTGTAGTTATTGATATTCTGATTGTGAGTTCATTATTTAATAACCCAGAATATGACTAGGGTGTCTTTTGAACACTGGACATTATTTATTAGGCTAAAGGGAAAATGTAAATGATGTAACTCATATCAAACCCGACGTTCAGGAATTATCAGCCTCATGTGACTGAATGGAAATGAGGATAAATGATGTAAAAGGTGTTTGTTGCTGACAGACAGACTCTCCTTCTCTCTCTGACTTTAATAGTATCATTAATAAAAGTTAAGGGGGGAAATAACAGATCATGAAAAGAAAAATCATTCTATTAAATGAAGAAAGTTATTTCAAACTAGTTTGTCAGGTAATATAAACCTCTCTTAGAGACAAGGTGCTTCACTGGCGGTGTGTGAAGGAGAGATACGGCAGGTCCTTCTGCTGCTGTTCAGAGCTACAGTTAACACAGATTATAACTTGACGGTGAATCAGAAGACAACTAAACTATAAAACGTTTAATCTGTGATCTATTTTCACTCCGGTATAAAACTCCAGTGATGTTGAGAGGTAAAGTTATCAGATCAGTCCGGTCGGCAGCAGCGTCCAATCAGTAACTGATATCCAGTAAGGGGGCGTGTCGGTCGGTAAAAGACTTTGGTGGAGGATACACTGGTGTATCCTCGCTCCTCGCTCCTCCGGCCAGCCTCCTCAATCCTTGATCCTCGCTGCATCCAACTTCCGGTTTAAGCGAGGATCGAGGAGCGAGGAAACGAAAATTAAGAGCTTTTGGATGCACCCACGGAAGTCAACTTATTCCGGTTAAGAGTGGGATAGCAGACCTCAGATCAGCTCTTAGTGCTTGTTTTCTTCCGGTCTGTAAAATCTTGCAGATGCCGTTAGGAGCACCGGAGGACACAGAGGCACATGATTTTTTTCAGGTTACCTGTCTCATGCACTACTGTCACAATATAGTCTAGTTTTATTAAAATAACTTTTTTTAATCATATTTGCTCTAATCTCTCCTACTTCAGCTTTAATTTACGTGTGCTATGTTTGGATAACCATTGTTCATCTCATGTGGATGAAGGGGGGAACATAGAAATGGAGTTAGGAGCATTGAATGGACAGGAAGGAAATAAGGAGGGAAAGATTTCCTTTTCTATTTGTTAGTTGCCTTCTGGAGCTGGAACACAAAATAATTTCACTACACGTTGTACTGTGTATGGTTGTATACAGTATGTAAAATTAGTGGCTGGAAAGGAAGGAAATGGGTAAGGAAATGAGGGAGAGGAATGATTAAGAGAAGAAGTAACAGAGAGGACAAGAAGGAACAAAGGATGAAAGAAAACCCAAAGGGGAATGAGGTATGCAATGAATAAATAAATAAAGGAAGAAACAGAGTGAGGCAGGAGGAGAAAAAGAAGGAGGGGAGGACAGAGGGGAGGAAGAAAATACAGAAGGGAATAAGGCAATAAATAAGAAAAAGATGGCTGAAAGAGATAAGGAAGGAGGAGGCAAGTAAGGAAGGTAGGACGAAAATGAGAAAAAAAAGTATGAGAAACAGAGGAAAGCAAGGAAGACAGGAAGGATGAAATGGTTTAAAGATAACAGGATAATAATAACAACAACATTTAGCATTTCTCCACCAGAATTATAATACTGGAGGTGGGATGAAACTTTCAGAAAACAATTGATTTATAATAATTGTTAAGAATAAGAAAGAAAATACAATTTTTAAAATTCATGTGGCCCTAGCTGAAAGGGAAGAATGAAGAAAGGAAAAGAACAAGAAACAAGAGAGAAAAGTAAGAAGCCTACATTATTTACTCCAACAATGATATGAAATGCAGAAGCAGCTACTCACCTCATCATTCAACTGTTTCCTCGACTCAGTAGTTCTCTAAATATTGGGCTGGTTTTTGCTCTTGATGCTGGATTTGGGTTCGCTGGTATAAAGTCAGTGATGTCCAACTTCTGCTTTGTTGTAAATGATGTGATGTTGTTGAGGATGCAGCTTTAAATGCTCTCACTGAAGTCGAAGCAGACTGTAGAGGAGGGGCATTTGCGTGTAAAGCCTATTGTTTAGTCTTAATGGCCTTGACTTTCTTTTCCCAGGAATGGAAACTTACAGCCACATCTGAATAAACTAAAACATGACTCATCAAATTTTGTGATTATATTTTCTTTTAAGTTGATTTAAAGTTAGAAAGGTGTATTTCTTCTTGAGGAATATGATGCCACACTGAGTGAAATATTCAAACCCAAGATGCCATATTCTTTATGGCTGCAACATCTTATCAAATGTTAAGGTGACATGTGCATTATTTTATATTTATATGCATTTATATATTTAGTAGCCTATATGTGGACACAGTGAGCAGCGGGTATGAAGAGCCATCAGTTACCTGGACACACCTGCATTATGACTCTGCTGTTACCTACTGGTGTAACCAGGTTACTGTTGGGTTACCACTTCACACTAACAGGGAAACACTTTGACACAAAGGCTCGTATTTCATCATTTGTCACCTGTTCACATGTCACCTTTGAGTTATACAACTGTATGTGTGCGATGTTCATCCATGTTGACTTACAAGTTGAAAGTTGTATTTTGATTAACGTCCATCAGCGCCCTGTGTAGTACAGTACTGCAAGATAGTGAAGCCTTAATGAATTTCTCGTATAATAACCACCAAAACAAAATAACTTAAGATTTCTTAGTGCACATAATATATATTTATTTGTATTATTAAGCTATTGTGTACAACTGAGACACAGCTTGACATACTTTATACATACAATCAGTTGCATCTGGCAATAATATTCAGGTTACATCAAATTATCTATAACTTTATCAGAGAGTTTTATATTTCACTACTCCAAAGCTTACAGACATTCAAATTACATATAGTGTAGTTCTTATATAAACTTAAAATACAGTGCTATGGAAAAAAAAAAAATCAACACAACATGAATATAATAAACACAGTGATTACATGTAAGCTATAAAAATCAACGCTGATCAAAATCTATTTTAATAAATCATGTGATACTGAATTATGGTAATAACATTTGAACATGTCCAAAGTGGATGTTGTTTAAAGGACTAGAGTTATTGAATGATTCAGCCTGTTTAGTACAGATTGAGTGTACTACTGCTGACGGTTTTTCAGATCAAATGAGTAGATTTTTAGATAGCTTTTAAAAAAAGCTTTTGTCTTCCATTAAATGTACTTAAGTCTAAAAACTTGCAGACACTTGTTGAAACCTGCCTTTAAAGGATACAGCTTAATCAATAAGTGCGTACAGATTTTTTTAGGTAATGCAGTACCTACATTTATTTCTGGATTTAGAACCAGTGATGTTCAAAACACTATGGCTCTTGCAGGTTTGCCAGAAACTTCTCTATTTTTCTACACATTCGGCTCCTGTTTTTGTCTTTAATATTCTTCAGGGCTTTGATGCTGTCCCCACGAAAGAAGGATTGTTGTGGTATCTTTGCCGCCTTCATATGATATCGTATAGAACTTTCGGAATCCTTTCGATCGAAGTATAAATATTTTGCGTAGTGGTTGTAAAGGACCTGCTTCTCTGGAGGTTCCAGATCCTTTTTTAGCAGTTCCCGATACATCTGCTCAGCTTTAGCCTGGCCGTGATTGGATTTTGCATACATATTTGCGAGGTCTATTTCCTTAACAAATCGAGAATGAGGGTAAAGAGAAATCACCTCCTCATGGAGAGTGATTGCTCTGTCTATCATGCTTTGCTTTGGGCGATTGCCACTAAAAATCATGATCTTCCATTTGTAACAGAGTGCAGCACATCTCTTCAGATAACGCTCATCTGGATGGTTTTCCAAAGCCTCCTCTGCCAATTTCATGGCCTCATCAACAAAATAATGACTGTAAACCCTTATTAATGGTTTCATACCATTGTAGCTGCTGACGGGATTTCTCAAAACCTTTCTGGCTAACTCTCGTGCTTCATCTTCAATTCTCTCTCCTTTCTTAGCACATTGCTCAAGGTAGTAAGCAGCGAGGTACAAGTTCTCTGGATCCTGTTCCTTGGCGATTCTCACTTTCTCCAACATGTCAGCCTCCAGCCCCGTGTTGCTGTGTGTAAAAGCTCTCGCTAACACTAAGACGTGACTGGTGTTCCACTCCACCATGTCCGGCTGCATCTTGATGGCTCTCTGGAAGTAATCTGCAGCCAGCTTTCTGTCTGTGCTGAAATTCATCAGGGTCCAGGCATTTTCAGCGTAGATCTCTGGATGGAGCTCGTCCTGGGATGGAGATGGGTATTTATTCATCAGGGCGTCGATCTTTGTCAGGTAAGCCTGACTCTCTGCTTGGTCTCCCAGGTGGTGGTTCAGCCAAGCCAGGTTCCCGTAGTTCACCACTAACCAGGGACCCTCATCTGCACTTCTCATCTGGCGGAAGGCCTCTGCAGCCTTGTTGAACAAACTCTGGGCGTCTTCAGTCAACCTCAGCTTGTATTGAATGAACCCCCGCAGGTTGTAAATGTGACCCAGCCAGCTGTTTCCCTCCTCTGTGCCGATGTCCTCCAGCTGGTCACGGAAACGGAGAAGTTTGTTCCTGCTGGGGTCCAGATACCAGGTGAAGTGGCACTGCAGGGCATCCAGTTTGGACACCAGTGTTGTTTGACTCTGAGCAGCACTGATGGAGAGTAAAAATAACAAATATTAAAACACATCACCATTATGTTAATATAATATGCTCCTAAGGGTGCTATGTTTGGATAACCACGGTTCAGCATGTGAGGAAAGAAGGACGGAAAGAAGAAAAGAAGGAAAATATGGATTAAGGAGCATTGAATAATGGAGAGTAAAAATAACAAATATTGAAAAACATTACCAGTAGGTTAAAGTAACATGCTCTTAAAGTGGCAGGAGGCTGTATATTTTTGGCATCATTGGGCAAAAATTCCATGATAACCTTTCAGCATATTGTAATTAAAGTGTTCTGAGATTTAACGGGACTTCTGCACCTCCTCATGGCTCTGTTTTCAGGCTTTAGAACATCTAGCCCCTGACGGGAGACTTTGACGAATCACAGGTCATTTCAGAGAGAGAGCGTTCCTATTGGATGCGCTCTGGTCATGTGACCGGAACTTGGCGTTACTTCACCAGATTTCACAATGGCAGCGGCGTCACAAACTTTCTCATTTTACAGCTAAACCATACACTACAAGATGAATGAAATAGGCATTAACGTAACATAATATTGATTCATATTTGATCAGCGCTGCCTAGTTTAACCGTTTGGTCGGAGTTTGCGAGCGATTGACAGCTGGCTCTCATAGACAGCAGATGGATATCAGACCTCAGATCAGCTCTTACTGCTTGTTTTCCTCCGGTCTGTAAAATCTTGCAGATGCCGTTAGGAGCACCGGAGGACACAGAGGCACATGATTTTTTTCAGGTTACCTGTCTCATGCACTACTGTCACGATATAGTCACGTTTTATAAAATTAACTTTTTTAATCATATTTGCTCTAATCTCTCCTACTTCAGCTTTAATGTACGTGTGCTATGTTTGGATAACCACTGTTCATCTCATGTGGAGGAAGGGAGGAACATAGAAATGGAGTTAGGAGCATTGAATGGACAGGAAGGAAATAAGGAGGGAAATATTTCCTTTTCTATTTGTTAGTTGCCTTCTGGAGCTGGAACACGAAATAATTTCACTACACGTTGTACTGTGTATGGTTGTATACAGTATGGAAAATAAGTGGATGGAAAGTAAGGAAATGGGTAAGGATATGAGGGAAGGAATGGATAAGAGAAGAAGTAACAGAGAGGATAAAAACACAGAGAACAGTAAGGATGAAAGGATAAAAGAAAACCCAAAGGGGAATGAGGTATGCAGTGAATAAATAAATAAAGGAAGAAACAGAGTGAGGCAGGAGGAGAAAAAGAAGGAGGGGAGGACAGAGGGGAGGAAGAAAAGACAAATGGGAATAACGCAAGAGATAAGAAAAAGATGGCTGAAATAGATTAGGAAGGAGGAGGCAAGTAAGGAAGGTAGGAAGGAAGAAAATGACAGAAATGGTGTGAGACACAGAGGAAAGCAAGGAAGACAGGAAGGATGTAATGGTTTAAAGATAATAGGATAATAATAACAACAACATTTAGCATTTCTCCACCAGAATTATAATACTGGGGGTGGGATGAAACTTTCAGAAAACAATTGATTTATAATAATTGTTAAGAATAAGAACGAAAATACAATTTTTAAAATGAATGTGGCCCTAGCTGAAAGGGAAGAATGAAGAAAGGAAAAGAACAAGAAACAAGAGAGAAAAGTAAGAAGCCTACATTATTTACTCCAACAATGATATGAAATGCAGAAGCAGCTATACTCACCTCATCATTCAGCTGTTTCCTCGACTCAGTAGTTCTCTAAATATTGGGCTGGTTTTTGCTCTTGATGCTGGATTTGGGTTCACTGGTATAAAGTCAGTGATGTCCAACTTCTGCTTTGTTTTAAATGATGTGATGTTGTTGAGGACGCAGCGGAAATGTTCACGAAGTCGAAGCAGACTGTAGAGGAGGGGCATTTGAGCATAGTGTCTTGTGTTCAGTGTTAATGCGCCTTGACTTTTGTTTCCCAGGAATGGAAACCTATAGCCACATCTGAATAAACTAAAACATGATTATATTTTCTCTTAAGTTGATTTAAAGTTAGAAAGTTGTATTTCTTCTTGAGGAATATGATGCTGTAGGGATTCTACTTTAATAGGTTTTGGTTATTAGCCAATTAATTAATAAATAATAATAGAATTATTAATATTAATAAAGATTATCAATAAACATTAATAATAAATGGGGCACCACCCTGGAATCAGGGACCAATGACCAAAACAATAATATAGTCTCATTATATATGCTAAACTATCAATTTGGAACGTTGATTAATAATTAAATTAATAACTATAACCAAAATAGATAGTAAAAGCTGAAGGATATCGGAGTTCTTGACATAGCAGAGGTTGGCATTATTCACTCTTGTGCAACATTAAAGAGACCAGCATGTATATTCCACAAACATTTATTTACAAGATAATAAAGGTTTTAAACACAATATTAATGTAACTAAATAACTAAACTAAACAAACCAAACACAGTGTGTGTGTGTGTGTGTGTGTGTGTGTGTGTGTGTGTGTGTGTGTGTGAGAGAGAGAGAGAGGGGGGGGGAAACAAGATGGCGTCTTGTCTCAAGATGTCTGAATGGCCTACAGACCAAAATGGCGAGCACTGTAAAACTACAAAGATGGCGGAATCAAAGATGGCCGCCAGCATGTCATCACGTGACCTCTTTGTTCTTCTGAGCACATGTGCTCAAGAAGGACAGAGAGGGGGGGTGATGTGGGGGGTTAAGATTATCTGGAGCTGTATGGTCAGGAGAGATGAGATTCAGAGTAGAAAGAGAGGGAACACAGAGATTTCCTCTGGTTTTCATCTCTCCTGACCTGCGAGAGGTTAGCTGCTCATCTCATCAACCGAGGCTGACCTGCTTGAGGTGAGCCACAGCTCTCCAGAACCTGCAAAGCAGTTCTGCTTCTGATCTATGGTCTGTTAGGAAACAGACCTAGCAACACAAGGAACCAAAAGGCAGAAGACGCGAGCGCCTGCCTTCTCACAGTTAGCACCAAGCTAACCAATCTGCACAGCAAAGACGACATCTTTGATTTGGAACCACAACTTCAACACATGGAATCACAAACCCTGTTCTTCCATGGTAACGTGCTGGGCTTACCTTAGCATTAGCAATCGCACATGGCTGAGCAAGACTGTTCAACTTTGATTTCTAGAATGTACTTGTATTGATTTGGTTTAATGTTATTCATTGAGTTTGACTGTGTTGATTTATCTGTATTTGATATCTGGGTAGGTGGCTTCACCACATTTGATGTGTTTAGTTTATGCTTCACATAGACAAGGTCTTGCATGCAAACTAACCATCTTTTCTAACCCACTGCATATCTAACACACATTAAGATCACATACATAAACTGTGAATTAGTTAAACATAAACATACAGCTTTAGATAATCTTAACCCCACATCACCCATGTGCACATGTGCTCAGAAGAACAAAGAGGTCACGTGATGACATGCTGGCGGCCATCTTTGATTCCGCCATCTTTGTAGTTTTACAGTGCTCGCCATTTTGGTCTGTAGGCCATTCAGACATCTTGAGACAAAACGCCATCTTGTTCCCCCCCCCCAGCTTCTCTCTCTCTCTCTCTCACACACACACACACACACACACACACGCACACACACACTTTGTTTGGTTTGTTTAGTTTAGTTATTTAGTTAGATTAATATTGTGTTTTAAACCTTTATTATCTTGTAAATAAATGTTTGTGGAATATACATGCTGGTCTCTTTAATGTTGCACAAGAGTGAATAATGCCAACCTCTGCTATGTCAAGAACTCCGATATCCTTCAACCTTTACTATCTATTTTGGTTATAGTTATTAATTTAATTATTAATCAACGTTCCAAATTGATAGTTTAGCATATATAATGAGACTATATTAACGTTTTGGTCATTGGTCCCTGATTCCAGGGTGGTGCCCCGTTTATTATTAATGTTTATTGATAATCTTTATTAATATTAATAATTATATTATTATTTATTAATTATTTTGCTAATAACCAAAACCTATTAAGTAGAATCCCTACAATGCCACACTGAGTGAAATATTCAAACCCAAGATGCCATATCCTTTATGGCTGCAACATTTTATCAAATGTTAAGGTGACATGTGCATTATTTTATATTTATATGCATTTATATATGTAGTAGCCTATATGTGGACACACTGAGCAGCGGGTATGAAGAGCCATCAGTTACCTGGACACACCTGCATATATAATAACAATATAATAACCACAGTGATTACATGTAAGTTATGAAAATCAACACTGATCAAAATCTATTTTAATAAATCATGTGATACTGAACTATGGTAATAACATTTGAACATGTCCACAGTGGATGTTATTTAAAGGACTAGTGTTATTGAATGATTCAGGCTGTTTAGTACAAATTGAGTGTACTACTGCTGACAGTTTTTCAGAGCAAATGTGTAGATTTTTAAAAGTTGCTTTTGTCTTCCATTAAATGTACTTAAGTCTAAAAACTTGAAGACACTTGTTGAAACCTGCCTTTAAAGGATACAGCTCAATCAATAAGTACGTACAGATTTTTTTAGAAAATGCAATACCTACATTTATTTCTGGATTTAGAATCAGTGATGTTCAAAACACTATGGCTCTTGCAGGTTTTCCAGAAACTCCTCTATTTCTCTACACATTGGGTCCTCGCCTTTGGCTGTAATCTTCTTCAGAGTTGTGATGCTGCTCTCATGACAGAAGGATTGTTGCGGTATCGCTGCCGCCTTCATGTGATATCGTATTGAACTTTGGTCCTCCTTTCGATCGAAGTATAAATATTTAGCGTATAGTTGTAAAGGACCTGCTTCTCTGGAGGATCCAGATCCCTTTCTATCAGTTGCCGATACATCTGGTCAGCTTTAGCCTGGCCTTGATTGAATTTTGTGTATATGTGCGAGGTTTATTTCCTTCATAAGTGAAGAATGAGGTTAAAGAGAAATCACCTCCTTATTGAGAGTGATTCCTCTGTCTATCATGCTTTGCTTTGGGCAACTGTCACTAAAAAACATGATCTTCCATTTGTAACAGAGTGCAGCACATCTCTTCAGATAACGCTCATCTGGATGGTTTTCCAGAGCCTCCTCTGCCAAATCAATGGCCTCATCAATAGAAACACAGTTTCTGTAAGTCATTATTAATGTTTTTATACCACTGTAGCTGCTGACGGGATTTCTCAAAACCTTTCTGGCTAACTCTCGTGCTTCATCTTCAATTCTCTCTCCTTTCTTAGCACATTGCTCAAGGTAGTAAGCAGCGAGGTACAAGTTCTCTGGATCCTGTTCCTTGGCGATTCTCACTTTCTCCATCATGTCAGCCTCCAGCCCCGTGTTGCTGTCTTTAAAAGCTCTCGCTAACACTAAGACATGGCTGGTGTTCCACTCCACCATGTTCGGCTGCATCTTGATGGCTCTCTGGAAGTAATCTGCAGCCACCTTTTTGTCTGTGCTGAACTTCATCAGGGTCCAGGCTTTCTCAGCGTAGATCTCTGGATGGAGCTCGTCCTGGGATGGAGATGGGTATTTATTAATCAGGGCGTCGATCTTTGTCAGGTAAGCCTGACTCTCTGCTTGGTCTCCCAGGTGGTGGTTCAGCCAAGCCACGTTCCCGTAGTTCACCACTAACCAGGGACCCTCATCTGCACTTCTCATCTGTCGGAAGGCCTCTGCAGCCTTTTTGAACAAACTCTGGGCGTCTTCGGTGAGCCCCAGCTTATATTGAATGAACCCCCGCACGTTGTAAATGTGACCCAGCCAGCTGTCTCCCTCCTCTGTGCTGATGTCCTCCAGTTGGTCCCTGAGATGGAAAAGTTTGTTCCTGCTGGGGTCCAGATCCCAGGTGAAGTGGCACTGCAGGGCCTCCAGTTTGGACACCAGTGTTGTTTGACTCTGAGCAGCACTGATGGAGAGTAAAAATAACAAATATTAAAACACATCACCATTATGTTAAATGTACTTAAGTCTAAAAACGTGCAGACACTTGTTGAAACCTGCCTTTAAAGGATACAGTTTAATCAATAAGTCCGTACCGATTTTTTTAGGTAATGCAATACCTACATTTTGTTCTGGATTTAGAACCAGTGATGTTCAAAACACTATGGCTCTTGCAGGTTTGCCAGAAACTCCTCTATTTCTCTACACATTCGGTTCCTGTTTTTGTCTTTAATCTTCTTCAGAGTTGTAATGCTGTTCCCACGAAAGAAGGATAGTTGCGGTATCGCTGCCACCTTCATGTGATATTTTATTGACCTTTGGTCATCTCGTTGATCGTAGTTTAAATATTTTGCGTAGTGGTTGTAAAGGACTTCTCTGGAGGTTCCAGATTCCTTTCTGGCAGTTTCTGATACATCTGCTCAGCTTTAGCCTGGCCGTGATTGGATTTTGCATATATATTTGCGAGAGCTATTTCCTTCATAAGTGAAGAATGAGGGTAAAGAGAAATCACCTCCTCATGGCGAGTGATTCCTCTATCTATCATGCTTTGCTTTGGGCGACTGTCCCTGTAAAAAATGATCTTCCATTTGTAACAGAGTGCAGCACATCTCTTCAGATAACACTCATCTGGATGGTTTTCCAGAGCCTCGTCTGCCAATTCAATGGCCTCATCAATAGAAACATAGTTTCCGTAAACACTTATTAATGCTTTCATACCACTGTAGCTGCTGACTGGGATTTCTCAAAACCTTTCTGGCTAACTCTCGTGCTTCATCTTCAATTCTCTCTTCCTTTCTTATCACATTGCTCAAGGTAGTAAGCAGCGAGGTAACAAGTTCTCTGGATCCTGTTCCTTGGCGATTCTCACTTTCTCCAATCATGTCAGTCTCCAGCCCCGTGTTGCTGTGTTTAAAAGCTCTCGCTAACACTAAGACGTGGCTGGTGTTCCACTCCACCATGTCCGGCTGCATCTTGATGGCTCTCTGGAAGTAATCTGCAGCCAGATTTCTGTCTGTGCTGAAATTCATCAGGGTCCAGGCTTTTTCAGCGTAGATCTCTGGATGGAGCTCGTCATGGGATAGAGATGGGTATTTATTCATCAGGGCGTCAATCTTTGTCAGGTAAGCCTGACTCTCTGCTTGGTCTCCCAGGTGGTGGTTCAGCCAAGCCAGGTTCCCGTAGTTCACCACTAACCAGGGACCCTCATCTGCACTTCTCATCTGGCGGAAGGCCTCTGCAGCCTTGTTGAACAAACTCTGGGCGTCTTCAGTCAACCCCAGCTTGTATTGAATGAACCCCAGCAGGTTGTAAATGTGACCCAGCCAGCTGTTTCCCTCCTCTGTGCCGATGTCCTCCAGCTGGTCCCTGAGATGGAAAAGTTTGATCCTGCTGGGGTCCAGATCCCAGGTCCTAACTGGATGCGAGCGTCTGACTATCGCGCTGCATTGTGCATCTGATGCTCTCTGTCCACTGAATACGTTAAATCTGCACTTCTGTTACATCATGTAAACAAACCAGGAACATATATCAGCTGTGAGCTCCAGATCAGACTGGAGCTGAAGACGTAACCACCTCAACGATGGGTTAGTAGTACTTGTTATCTTCCTACGTTCGTACTTTTTTTTATCAGAAAACACACGTTTTATTTGTGATATTTACTGGAAATAACATACGATATAGCCAAGAGCAAGTAGGTTGTTATCTAGTGACCTTCTCCAGCCAGCTGACACCTTAATGAAGCTTAAGCTTAAATTCAGATGTTACAAGGAAGACTAGGGGTGCAAGCTCATTCATTCTCATTCATTCTGGTTCTCTCTCTCTCATGGGCTATTAATATGTCAGCTGATTATGGGCGTCTCTCTTTTCAGTGACCAGTCAGAGCTTGCCATATCTCCCTCAACCAATAACATGCTGCTGTCAAAAGTTTAAAAACCATACTCCTCTATGAGTTTTCAGTGTCAGCATTCAGCACTAACGGACGCGAGCAGCTCGATGCAAACAGCAAATAGTTCACGTACTTTAATCCAGTCTCGTGGTATAACAAGCGACGTCTGATCCTCAGCATAGGAGTTTCTCCTCCCTCTGGTTCACTGCTCAGGCAGCCTCATCTGCTACTCCAGGCTACAAACATCGCACTCGCAGTCTCGGTTGAATCCAGCAAACTTTATGCATTCAGCTCAGCGTTTTCAACAGTCTGGCTTCTTCATCACAGCCGCCTCGTCACTACGTTCATGCCACTTCATCTAAAGGTAAAGGCTTCACAAAATTCAACAGCCTCATATTACCTGGCAAGAGGCCACATATCACCATCGAGGAAACGTGGTCATAACGTTTGGATAGCTTCAATATCATGCATCATTTATCCCGCTCCGTATTCAGTCAGAGTTAAAACATTTCCGGGTTCCTCACAGAAGAACCGGCATGATTCAAAGTCATCGATAGTAAAGAGAGCTCGATTCAAACAGCAAATAGTTCATGTACTTTCATCCAGTCTCAGTGGTATAACCAGCGACGTCTTATCCTCAGCAAAGGAGTTTCTCCCTCTTGCTCACTACTCCAGGCTACAGACATCGCACTCGAGGTTTGGATAGCTTCAATATCATGCATCATTCATTCCGCTCGTTTCAGTCAGAGTTCAAACATTTTCGGGTTCCTCACAGAAGAACCGGCGTGATTCAAAGTCATCTGCTCAATAAATCCACAAGTTCAGCGGGTACATCCAACCGGTGGTCTCACGGGATCCAGTACTTGTAGATAACCAGCTGTCTTTTAACTAGTTTTCGATGTGTTTGTTCAAACTGTAACACTTTTCATTCTCTCGGCGCATCACGGCTCAAAGAGAACTAATACCGTAAATACTGTAATAGCGGTGGGCTCTAATTATACAGCGTACAGGGTTACAGACTCTGGACTGAAGCAGCCTTCTGTTCCTAAAATCTGTGACATATATCAAACTTCGGTTTACTTGGGTAATCTCGACAACATTATGTGTTTTAAACCCTACAAATATCACTCAGCATAATTCATAAAGCATCGCAAATCACGTGGAACCTTAAATACGTGTATTACGGTAATAAGCACTGCAAGTCTCATACGCTGTCTTCATGCTGTCTCCATCTAGCGGCGCTTGTACGTTCCTACAAGTCCTGTGTAATTGGACTTAAATGCAAGTTAATACATTATAGTCATTATATCAGTTAAAACTCAGAGTCAGTATTGGCTGCATTGGGAACAATTCCATAACCTTTCAGCATATAGTAATTCAAGTGTTCTGAGAGATAACTAGACTTCTGCTCCTCCTCATGGCTCCGTTTTAAGGCTTAAAAGAGCTAACCCTCGACGGGAGACTTTGACCAATCATGGGTCTTTTCATCAGAGAGCGTTCCTATCGGGTGTGCTCCGGTCATGTGAACAGAACTCGTGTTCCTTCACCAATTTCACAATGGCGGCGGCGTCACAAACCTTCTCATCTTACAGCTAAACCGTGCACTACAAGATGATCTGAGAAAATATGCGGAAAGAAATAAGAATTAACGTAACAGAATATTGATTCATGACAGCCGGGTCATAGACGACAGAGGGGCAGCAGACCTCAGATCAGCTCTTACTGCCTGTTTCCTCCCGAGTTGAGGTCTTGCAGATGCGTTGGGAACAATTACAGATAACAGTACACTACAAAATGTTTATGAAAACATTTGAGAGAGAAGTAGGCATTACAGTAACAGAATATGATTCATATAATCATAAACTGGTCTGAAAGTTAGTAGGTGTTGGCAAATGAACGTCTCGTGGCTCTCATGGACGGCAGCTGGAGGCAGATTCAAAACCATGCTCGAAATAAATAAATAAAAGTCACATCGTGGTAAAGGAAGGCCAGTGCCTCGCGGAAACAACGAAGCCTTATGGCTAATATATATGCGATGGCTGCGACAAGCTTCAGCGTTCCGACGCCGGGAATGCGAATGCATTCGACGAATGCATGCGACGTGGAAACAACGTCACCTCTGGTATCAACTCATAACCACGGTGCAGCTACGGTTCAACTGGGACATATGGCTAGGGACGCGTCGCCTTCTGACATATGCTCGATCACACGATCCACTTTAAACAGTGTTTAGTCATGGCTGACCTCATCTCAACATCACACACACCTGTGCAGTGGCATAACGGCATACATTCTTCTTCACGAGCAAGCAAATTACACAGTCTCAGTTTCCACGGACACGTCATCCGTGGGGTTTCTTTTGGGGGAGAATATAACGGTACGGTCTCAGCGCCAGCCTCCCTCTGGCTCCAGCGTTCATCATAGGCTCGTGGGCTTCATGTCGGGGCCTTCATCGGAGCACAATTACATTGGTTCATGTGTCCCTCAATCGTCGGCATCCCAATGGTAAACTCTTCGGATTGAACGGAGGCATCACTCGCTCTTCTGCACAGAGGGTCATCACGACCTATCTCAGCAGCAACAGCAATTTGCGGATCCTCGGCGTCATTCAACAGATCTTCATGTTCATGCATATAACTGGTGGTGGTTTTCGTTTAGCGGCTGCATGCTGCTAATCGTCCCTTTTGGCTGGTTCCGGTTGCAGCTGACCTCGGAATTCATCAGGTATTATTCATTTTAATTCATTTGGAGTATCGCAAGCAAATCTTGGCCTTCCGGCTAATCTCTCAAGTATGGGTTCTTTATTACTACATATTCACGTTTTATTTTGCAAAATGTTTAGTACGCTTCAGATCGAATGGAAGCATCACGCGTTCCTCTGCACAGAAAGTCATCACGACCTTCACACAAATAACAGCAGATCCTCTATATTCATGCATATAACTATATTCATGCATATAACTGGTGGTGGTGTTCAGTTAGCTGCTGCATTGCTGCTAATCGTCCCTCTATTTTATCTGGGTCCTGTACAGCTGACCTCGGCATTTATCAAATCATCTGTTCAGATTAATTAATTCAGATCATTACAATCAATTCATTACCTTTGGATACTCCTACACTCTTGTATATCTTATATTCAGCCATTTCCATTATTCACAGCTAAGGTAATTATTCTTATTCACTCTCTAGTACTCATCATCACCCATCCTATGTGTCTGTACAATTATGTCTCTGTCATGTCCTGTTGTTGTTATATTGTTTTATCTGTCAATGTTTTAATTGATCTTTGTAAGGTGTCCTTGGGTGTCCAGAAAGGCGCCACTAAATAAAATGTATTATTATTATTATTATTATTATTATTATTATTATATGCTGGTCTATTATGACCTCTCTATTGCTCTGGTCTATCGTGACTCTCTAATGTTCTGGCTATCGTGACCTCTCTAAATGCTCTGGTCTTAGTCTGCTTATACCTCCTACGTTCGTCCCGACGTCAACACCATCCTTGCAAATCAAAGATCATTAAAACCTTGATTTCGGTAAGTCATTCATATAACTGGTGGTGGTGGTTATTTATTCTATTGTGCTTTCTTCAAATACTATACTTCATCTCTCAGGACTACGGCTACACTGGCACAACCTTATTCAAACTATTTCACTCGTTTCATTAATCACACTATGCAATGTTTATTTAACACTAGAACGGCCTTCGTCCCAAAAAGGTCCGAGGCTCACGTGTCTCATGGTCAGCATGACCTGCGTCCCAAGCGGCTCTCATAATCAACATGACCTTTGTCCCAAGAAGGTCCGAGACTCACGTGTCTCATGGTCAGCATGACCTGCGTCTCAAGCGGCTCTCATCATCAACCCAATAAGGTCCGAGACTCACGTGTCTCATGGTCAGCATGACCGGCGTTTCAACATGGTCCACTAGGCTTTCATTTAAATGGTCTATCGAGATCTCACAATACACTAGTCTGATTCAACATCATTTATAGTAGGCTAACGTGCCTTCATAATTTAATTGCCATCATGTATATCATTAACCCACTTATTACACTCGCATGTGACCTTATATTGCACGGTCTTTCTCAACTCCACTTAGCACTGTTCTTAGGTTAACACAATCACCTGGTCTTGATATTATATCCATATCATGTTCTATCTTTACCTCATACCTCGTGAGTTATAAATTGTTTTTTTCCTAATTAACTTTATTCTGCTTAAATTCCCAGATGCTGTAAGGTAAGGAGGTGTGCACGTCTTAACCTCATATTCATAGGCAATAAATCAATGTATTTATTCCATGTTTCTTTGGGGGAATATTTCTACATCCTACTACAGCTTCACTTCCCCTTCATTATTTCACATCGGGTCTGAATCGCCAAAGACTGTTACTATTCATAATTCGTGCACTTTGTAATAAATCATCATTCAATTCATACGAGTCTTTCCTGATTGAAATGAAGCTTAAGCGTAAATTCAGACAGGAAGACTAGGGGTGCAAGCTCATTCTTTCTCATTCATTCTGGTTCTCTCTCTCTCATGGGCTATTAATATGTCAGCTGATTATGGGCGTCTCTCTTTTCAGTGACCAATCAGAGCTTGCCATATCTCCCTCAACCAATAACATGCTGCTGTCAAAAGTTTAAAAACCACTCTCCTCTATGAGTTTTCAGTGTCAGCATTCAGCACTAACGGACGCGACCCTCCACCACCCCATCACCTCCAGATTCATCACATCAGAGTAATCCTGCTCCATTTCATTCATCGGATCTGCATCAGTCTTCACCACCACCACCACCACCAGTGTCTAGACCCGGGGGGAATATTTCTACATCCTACTACAGCTTCACTTCCCCTTCATTATTTCACATCGGGTCTAAATCGCCAAAGACTGTTACTATTCATAACTCGTGCACTTTGTAATAGATCATCATTCAATTCATACGAGTCTTTCCTGATTGAAATGCATTTATATATTTAGTAGCCTATATGTGGACACACTGAGCAGCGGGTATGAAGAGCCATCAGTTACCTGGACACACCTGCATTATGACTCTGCTGTTACCTACTGGTGTAACCAGGTTACTGTTGGGTTACCACTTCACGCTGACAGGGAAACACTTTGACACAAAGGCTCGTACTTGATCATTTGTCACCTGTTCACATGTCACCTTGGAGTTATACAACTGTATGTGTGCGATGTTCATCCATGTTGACTTACAAGTTAAAAGTTGTAGTTTGATTAATGTCCATCAGCGCCCTGTGTAGCACAGTACTGCAAGATAGTGAAGCCTACATGAATTTCTTGTATAATAACCACCAAAACAAATCAACTTAAAGATTTCTTAGTATACATAATGTATATTTATTAGTATTATTAGGGTATTGTGTACAACTGAGAAACACCTTGACATACTTTATACATACAATCAGTTGCATCTGGCAATAATATTCAGGTTACATCAAATTATCTATAACATTATCAGAGAGTTTTATATTTCACTACTCCAAAGCTTACAGACATTCAAATTACATATAGTGTAGTTCTTATATAAACGTAAAATACAGTGCTATGGAAAAAAAACAATCAACACAACAGGAATATAATAAACACAGTGATTACATGTAAGTTATAAAAAACAACACCGATCAAAATCTATTTTAATATTTCATGTGATACTGAACTATAGTAATAACATTTGAACATGTCCACAGTGGATGTTATTTAAAGGACTAGTGTTATTGAATGATTCGGCCTGTTTAGTACAGACTGAGTGTACTACTGCTGACAGTTTTTCAGAGCAAATGAGTCAATTTTTAGATAGTTTTTAAAAAAAGCTTTTGTCTTCCATTAAATGTACTTAAGTCTAAAAACTTGCAGACACTTGTTGAAACCTGCCTTTAAAGGATACAGCTTAATCAATAAGTGCGTACAGATTCTTTAGGTAATGTAATACCTACATTTTTTTTCTGGATTCAGAACCAGTGATGTTCAAAACACTATGGCTCTTGCAGGTTTGCCAGAAACTCCTCTATTTCTCTACACATTCGGTTCCTGCCTTTGGCTGTAATCTTCTTCAGAGTTGTGATGCTGCTCTCATAACAGAAGGATTGTTGCGGTATCGCTGCCGCCTTCATGTGATATCGTATAGAACTTTCGTACTCGTTTCGATCGAAGTGTAAATATTTTGCGTAGTGGTGGTAAAGGACCTGCTTATCTGAAGGTTCCAGATCCCTTTCTAGCAGTTGCCGATACATCTGGTCAGCTTTAGCCTGGCCTTGATTGAATTTTGTGTATATATGTGAGAGGTCTATTTCCTTCATAAGTGAAGAATGAGGGTAAAGAGAAATCACCTCCTCATGGAGACTGATTGCTCTGTCTATCATGCTTTGCTTTGGGCGACTGTCCCTGTTAAAAATGATCTTCCATTTGTAACAGAGTGCAGCACATCTCTTCAGATAACGCTCATCTGGATGGTTTTCCAGAGCCTCCTCTGCCAATTCAATGGCCTCATCAATAGAAACATAGTTTCTGTAAACCATCATTAATGGTTTCATACCATTGTAGCTGCTGACGGGATTTCTCAAAACCTTTCTGGCTAACTCTCGTGCTTCATCTTCAATTCTCTCTCCTTTCTTAGCACATTGCTCAAGGTAGTAAGCAGCGAGGTACAAGTTCTCTGGATCCTGTTCCTTGGCGATTCTCACTTTCTCCAACATGTCAGCCTCCAGCCCCGTGTTGCTGTGTTTAAAAGCTCTCGCTAACCCTAAGACGTGGCTGGTGTTCCACTCCACCATGTCCGGCTGCATCTTGATGGCTCTCTGGAGGTAATCTGCAGCCAGCTTTTCATCTCTGCTGAACTTCATCAGGGTCCAGGCTTTTTCAGCATAGATCTCTGGATGGAGCTCGTCCTGGGATGGAGATGGATATTTATTCATCAGGGCGTCGATCTTTGTCAGGTAAGCCTGACTCTCTGCTTGGTCTCCCAGGTGGTGGTTCAGCCAAGCCAGGTTCCCGTAGTTCACCACTAACCAGGGACCCTCATCTGCACTTCTCATCTGGTGGAAGGCCTCTGCAGCCTTGTTGAACAAACTCTGGGCGTCTTCGGTCAACCCCAGCTTATATTGAATGAACCCCCACAGGTTGTAAATGTGACCCAGCCAGCAGTTTCCCTCCTCTGTGCCGATGTCCTCCAGCTGGTCCCTGAGATGGAAAAGTTTGTTCCTGCTGGCTTCCAGATCCCAGGTGAAGTGGCACTGCAAGGCCTCCAGTTTGGACACCAGTGTGGTTTGACTCTGAGCAGCACTGATGGAGAGTAAAAATAACAAATATTAAAAGACATCACCAGTAGGTTAAAGTAATCTGCTCTTAATGTACGTATGCTATGTTTGGATAACCACTGTTCATCTCATGTGGAGGAAGGGAGGAACATAGAAATGGAGTTAGGAGCATTGAATGGACAGGAAGGAAATAATGAGGGAAAGATTTTCTTTTCTATTTGTTAGTTGCCTTCTGGAGCTGGAACACAAAATAATTTCACTACATGTTGTACTGTGTATGGTTGTATACAGTATGTGATAAATAAATGTGATTTGATTTGATAGATAGCAAGGAAATAAGGAAGAAAGGAAGGAAGGAATGGAGGGGGGTGGAAATGGATTAAAGAGTATTAGAGGATAGGAAGGAAATAAGGAAGGAGTCATGAAAGAAGAGAGGATAGGAAGGAAAAGAATATGGACCAACAGACGGCTGGAAAGAAAAAGTTGGCTTCAAGATAATAAGGAAAAGAAAAGTACATAAAGAAGTAAAACTTGAAATGGGAACAGAGGACAAAGGAAGGAAAATTAGTGCATGGAAAGGAAGGAAATGGGTAAGGAAATGAGGGAAGGAATGGATAAGAGAAGAAGTAACAGAGAGAGGATAAAAACATGGAGGACAAGAAGGAACAAAGGATGAAAGAAAACACAAAGGGGAATGAGGTATGCAATGAATAAATAAATAAAGGAAGAAACAGAGTGAGGCAGGAGGAGAAAAAGAAGGAGGGGAGGACAGAGGGGAGGAAGAAAAGACAGAAGGGAATAAGGCAAGAGATAAGAAAAAGATGGCTGAAAGAGGTAAGGAAGGAGGAGGCAAGTAAGAAAGGTAGGAAGGAAGAAAATGACAGAAATGGTGTGAGACAGAGGAAAGCAAGGAAGACAGGAAGGATGAAATGGTTTAATGATAATAGGATAATAATAACAACAACAACTGTAAGAGCCAAAAAATGATGCTGACACATACTGAGGTTGTGGTGTAATTCACTGTCAGGAACACTAGGTGGCGCTGTGTTAATTGCCTGACCCAGCCACGGGTATATAGGTAGGAAGTGTTGTGTTGATGTCAGGGTTTAGCCCAGAAGGGCAAAGGGTTTTTGACCGCAGTGACGCTGATTTAGTTGCCGTGTTGTGTTGTTTGGCTTGTTGTTATGGAAACCAGACTTTCTTCTTTATTACACTATCATGAATAAATGAATTGTTATTCCGAAACCAATGAGCGGCCTGAGGATCGGTTTTGTTCAGCACAACATGCAGCTAAAGGTAACGTCAACAGCGAAAAGCGCGTCAGTCCAGGGCTAATCACCTCAGTAGCTAAAGTAATAGACTTAGCTCCTACATTTAGTCAAAAACCAGCTCCAGTTGGAACTTCGTTGAAACTGCGTAACGTTTTGAACTCAACGGAGGCGACGCGGGAGGACGAGGAGAGCTGCCGGTGTGGATTTCGGCTACGTTTGGAGGACGTCTGCAGCCATCCATAGGTGGTAGGACGGAGGAGCTACGGAGCTAATGCTAAAGCCGGCTGTGGAGCATCGGACCACCGCAGAACTGCAAGGCGCCCGACGTGGAGGTATGGTAGCGCTACACTGTTTAATGGCCATTTAAATTGTATGCACACATATGCGTGCGGAAATCTAATGCACTGGTTGCAGAAGGGGGCGGACCTTGGACTTTGCGCTGACTGTTTGTTGCGTTGACTGTTGCGACGAACTGTTAAGTGTCTGACTGTTTATCATGGAGAATCGTGAAGCGGCGTTTTATCATCAGGAGGACAAGTGGAGCACCTGAGGTCAGACAATGGTACCAACTTCATTGGGGCAGAAAGAGAGCTGAAGGAGGCCCTTGCTGCTTTGAATCAGGACAGGATTCAAGGAGCTCTGTCATGGAAACCGGCCTTTCTTCTTTATTGCACTATCATGAATAAACTTTCAGAAAACAATTGATTTATAATAATTGTTAAGAATAAGAAAGAAAATAAAATTTTTAAAATTCATGTGGCCCTAGCTGAAAGGGAAGAATGAAGAAAGGAAAAGAACAAGAAACAAGAGAGAAAAGTAAGAAGCCTATATTATTTACTCCAACAATGATATGAAATGCAGAAGCAGCTACTCACCTCATCATTCAGATGTTTCCTCGACTCAGTAGTTCTCTAAATATTGGGCTGGTTTTTGCTCTTGATGCTGGATTTGGGTTCGCTGGTATAAAGTCAGCGATGTCCAACTTCTGCTCTGCTGTAAATGATGTGATGTTGTTGAGGACGCAACTTTAAATGCTCTCACTGAAGTCGAAGCAAAGCGAAGAGGCGGGGCATTTGCGTGTAAAGTCTTTTGTTCTGTCTTAATGCACCTTGACTTTCGTTTTCCAGGAATGTAAACCTACAGCCACATCTGAATAAACAAAAAAATGACTCATCAAATTTTGTGATTATTTTTTCTCTGCAATTGAAAGTTAGAAACAGTTTGTTTCTTCTTGAAGAACACATTTTTATGTATTATCTATTTTTATTGAGGTTTTCATTACAAACATATTAATAAAATGGTCAGTCTCTGCAGCAAATAGGCAGTAGGCAATACCATCACATTATTATGCAAGTAAATAAAAAATAGTAGCCTAATTAAACAGAGGTGAAAATATGTTACAGTAATTACAATATACATAAATCCTAAAGGTCACATGGGCTACTACACTTTATAATCTTATTCCAATTGACCCCCCCTTTCTAAACTCCATGAAGCTCCAGATATAAACTACCAGCTTTCCTTTAGTAATGTATGTTAGTTTTTCCATAGCAATACATGCTGATAAATGCTTAATAGCCTATATATTTAGATATTAAAGCTATTCCTCTCTTAGTTTGTAAAAGAGACAAACGTCTATTAGTGCAAGGCCAATCTTCTTAGTGATCAAATCACCTGGATGAATATCCAGGACGCACAACTTTGGCCAGCAAGTGATTTCAGTTTCCTTATCTGGTTAACCTCCCACGTTTATTAAGTCTTGTGTTCGTCTTCACCTTGACTTTCGTTTTCTAGGAATGGAAACCTACAGCCACATATGAAGAAACTAAACCATGACTCATAAAATGTCATAATACTTGCTCTGAAGTTGATTTATGGTTAGACACAGTTTTTTTTTTATTGAAGATATAATAACCTATAGATGCCACACTGAGTGAAATATTCAAACCAAAGAAACCTCATTTTTATGGCTGCACTTTCTCATCAAATAGAAATGTTATGATGTCATGTGCATCATCTTAAACACATTTATAGAGTATATGTATATGTACACTTTGAGCAGCGGCCGTCTGCAGTGTCCATGAAGAGCTGTGACAGTGGTTGGAGACGGAGAGACACCTGCATTATCAAGTCAAATTCAACTTTATTGTAATTTTTACACATACAAAGTACATGGTAAAAACGAAATGTTGTTGCTCACGAACCAAGGTGCAAACACAGACATACAAAAACAGTCACAAACATAGAACGTAACACAGTGAACAAAGTGCAAAGTGTAATTAATTATGACGCTAAGCTGCCTCCCACTGGTGTCACCTGGTTACTGTTTGGTTATCACCTCTCACACTGACATAAAAACTCATATCATTTTTATTTTTCACTTGTTCACCTGTCACCGTGGACATACTGTTATGCAGTCGTATTTTTTTAATCTTTTCATTTCATTAGACGGATACTTTTAACCGTTAAAACGTTTGATTTTTAAGTTTATTTTATTCTAATTTAATTTATTTGTATCTACTGTTTATTCTTACATTTCATTGTGCAAACCTGCATTGTAAAATGGCAAATAAATGAACCTTGTAACATTGTAAATGAGTTAAATTGGAGCAGCTACTTACGTTTACAAACTGCGCAATTTACGTAAACCACGTAGGACGGAACATTTCCCGCGTATGTTGCTGTAGTTAGCAATGGCGGATACAAAACTCCTGATGTATGAATGCGTAAATTAACAGATTTATTAATTTAACGGAACACTCAAAAGTCAGATATAGTCTTCTAAATAAATAGCTTTTGATTGTGTAACGGATAACTGGATTACACCTAATCATGCCCAGTACTAACAGTGTGGCATGTATGACTATTTGAACCTTCTTTCAGCTGTGTCCCCGTCTCCGCCGGTGTGAAACGAACTCAAGAATAAGTATGAAAATATAATTCAAAGCAGTAAACACCCACAGCATAAATCCAGCTGTCTTTCCTGCATCTGTCAGTTTAAACTGTGTTGTTTTAGCTTGGATTATGACTTAAGCTTCTATAATATTCAGGTTACATCAAATTATCAATAACTCTATCAGAGAGTTTTATATTTCACTACTCCAAAGCTTACAGACATTCAAATTACATATAGTGTAGTTCTTATATAAACTTAAAATACAGTGCTATGGAAAAAAACAATCTACACAACATGAATATAATAAACACAGTGATTACATGTAAGTTATGAAAAACAACACTGATCAAAATCTATTTTAATAAATCATGTGATACTGAACTATAGTAATAACATTTGAACATGTCCACAGTGGATGTTATTTAAAGGACTAGTGTTATTGAATGATTCAGCCTGTTTAGTACAAATTGAGTGTACTACTGCTGACAGTTTTTCAGAGCAAATGTGTAGGTTTTTAGGTAGTTATAAAAAAATGTTTGTCTTCCATTAAATGTACTTAAGACTAAAAACTTGCAGACACTTGTTGAAACCTGCCTTTAAAGGATACAGCTCATGCTTTTTTTTTGCATTTTGCATTTGCGTTGAATTGGGCCAAACTTGACTTCTTCCCTTGCAATGATTAGCAGGTCTTCACTGTAAGATTCTCACTTCCATTTTAACTTTATTTTAAGAAGTATAGATGTAGTTTTATATGTAATTAAATTAAAAAGTAAGTGGAGATTATTTAGCAAATGCAATATCTAAATTTTTTAGTAGATTCAGAACCAGTGCTGTTAAAAACACTATGGTTTTTGCAGATTTGCCAGAAACTCCTCTATTTCTCTACACATTGGGTTCCTGTTTTTGTCTTTAATGTTCTTCAGAGTTGTGATGCTGTCCCCACGAAAGAAGGATTGATGCGGTATCGCTGCCGCCTTCATGTTATATCGTATTGAACTTTGCGGGTCCCGTTGATCGTAGAATAAATATTTTGCGTAGTGGTTGTAAAGGACCTGCTTCTCAGGAGGTTCCAGATCCCTTTCTAGCAGTTCCCAATATATCTCCTCAGCTTCACCCTGGCCGTGATTGGATTTTGCATGTATATTTGCGAGAGCTAGTTCCTTCGTAAGTGAAGAATGAGGGTAAAGAGAAATCACCTCCTTATTGAGACTGATTGCTCTGTCTATCATGCTTTGCTTTGGGCGACTGTCCCTGAAAAAAATGATCTTCCATTTGTAACAGAGTGCAGCACATCTCTTCAGATAACGCTCATCTGGATGGTTTTCCAGAGCCTCGTCTGCCAATTCAATGGCCTCATCAATAGAAACATAGTTTCTGTAAACCATCATTAATGGTTTCATACCACTGTAGCTGCTGACGGGATTTCTCAAAACCTTTCTGGCTAACTCTCGAGCTTCATCTTCAATTCTCTCTCCTTTCTTAACACATTGCTCAAGGTAGTAAACAGCGAGGTACAAGTTCTCTGGATCCTGTTCCTTGGCGATTCTCACTTTCTCCAACATGTCAGCCTCCAGCCCCGTGTTGCTGTCTTTAAAAGCTCTCGCTAACCCTAAGACGTGGCTGGTGTTCCACTCCACCATGTCCGGCTGCATCTTGATGGCTCTCTGGAAGTAATCTGCAGCCAGATTTCTGTCTCTGCTGAACTTCATCAGGGTCCAGGCTTTTTCAGCGTAGATCTCTGGATGGAGCTCGTCCTGGGATGGAGATGGGTATTTATTCTTCAGGGCGTCGATCTTTGTCAGGTAAGCCTGACTCTCTGCTTGGTCTCCCAGGTGGTGGTTCAGCCAAGCCAGGTTCCCGTAGTTCACCACTAACCAGGGACCCTCATCTGCACTTCTCATCTGGCGGAAGGCCTCTGCAGCCTTGTTGAACAAACTCTGGGCGTCTGTAGTCAACCCCAGCTTGTATTGAATGAACCCCCGCAGGTTGTAAATGTGACCCAGCCAGCTGTTTCCCTCCTCTGTGCCGATGTCCTCGAACTTTTCCCTGCGACGTAGAAGTACGGACCTGCTGGGGTCCAGATCCCAGGTGAAGTGGCACTGCAAGGCCTCCAGTTTGGACTCCAGTATAGTTTCACTCTGAGCAGCACTGATGGAGAATATGAATAACAAATATTAAAACACATCATCATTATGTTAATATAATATGCTCTTAAGGGTGCTATGTTTGGATAACCATTGTTCAACATGGAAGGAAGGAAGGAAGGAAGGAAAATATGGATTAGTAAGGAAATAAAACATCCATCCATTTTCCATTCCCTCTCACAAGTAACTTTTTCCATCTCCTCCTGGGTTATCCCAAGGTGTTCCCAAGACAGATGAGATATATAATCTCCAGGGTGTTCTGGGTCTACCACACGGTGTCCAACTATTTGAATGTAAATGATGTGATGTTGTTGAGGACGCAACTTTAAATGCTCTCACTGAAGTCGAAGCAAAGCGAAGAGGCGGGGCATTTGCGTGTAAAGCCTTTTGTTCTGTCTTAATGCACCTTGACTTTCGTTTCCCAGGAATGTAAACCTACAGCCACATCTGAATAAACAAAAAAATGACTCATCAAATTTTGTGATTATTTTTTCTCTGCAATTGAAAGTTAGAAACAGTTTGTTTCTTCTTGAAGAACACATTTTTATGTATTATCTATTTTTATTGAGGTTTTCATTACAAACATATTAATAAAATGGTCAGTCTCTGCAGCAAATAGGCAGTAGGCAATACCATCACATTATTATGCAAGTAAATAAAAAATAGTAGCCTAATTAAACAGAGGTGAAAATATGTTACAGTAATTACAATATACATAAATCCTAAAGGTCACATGGGCTACTACACTTTATAATCTTATTCCAATTGACCCCCCCTTTCTAAACTCCATGAAGCTCCAGATATAAACTACCAGCTTTCCTTTAGTAATGTATGTTAGTTTTTCCATAGCAATACATGCTGATAAATGCTTAATAGCCTATATATTTAGATATTAAAGCTATTCCTCTCTTAGTTTGTAAAAGAGACAAACGTCTATTAGTGCAAGGCCAATCTTCTTAGTGATCAAATCACCTGGATGAATATCCAGGACGCACAACTTTGGCCAGCAAGTGATTTCAGTTTCCTTATCTGGTTAACCTCCCACGTTTATTAAGTCTTGTGTTCGTCTTCACCTTGACTTTCGTTTTCTAGGAATGGAAACCTACAGCCACATATGAAGAAACTAAACCATGACTCATAAAATGTCATAATACTTGCTCTGAAGTTGATTTATGGTTAGACACAGTTTTTTTTTTATTGAAGATATAATAACCTATAGATGCCACACTGAGTGAAATATTAAAACCAAAGAAACCTCATTTTTATGGCTGCACTTTCTCATCAAATAGAAATGTTATGATGTCATGTGCATCATCTTAAACACATTTATAGAGTATATGTATATGTACACTTTGAGCAGCGGCCGTCTGCAGTGTCCATGAAGAGCTGTGACAGTGGTTGGAGACGGAGAGACACCTGCATTATCAAGTCAAATTCAACTTTATTGTAATTTTTACACATACAAAGTACATGGTAAAAACGAAATGTTGTTGCTCACGAACCAAGGTGCAAACACAGACATACAAAAACAGTCACAAACATAGAACGTAACACAGTGAACAAAGTGCAAAGTGTAATTAATTATGACGCTCAGCTGCCTCCCACTGGTGTCACCTGGTTACTGTTTGGTTATCACCTCTCACACTGACATAAAAACTCATATCATTTTTATTTTTCACTTGTTCACCTGTCACCGTGGACATACTGTTATGCAGTCGTATTTTTTTAATCTTTTCATTTCATTAGACGGATACTTTTAACCGTTAAAACGTTTGATTTTTAAGTTTATTTTATTCTAATTTAATTTATTTGTATCTACTGTTTATTCTTACATTTCATTGTGCAAACCTGCATTGTAAAATGGCAAATAAATGAACCTTGTAACATTGTAAATGAGTTAAATTGGAGCAGCTACTTACGTTTACAAACTGCGCAATTTACGTAAACCACGTAGGACGGAACATTTCCCGCGTATGTTGCTGTAGTTAGCAATGGCGGATACAAAACTCCTGATGTATGAATGCGTAAATTAACAGATTTATTAATTTAACGGAACACTCAAAAGTCAGATGTAGTCTTCTAAATAAATAGCTTTTGATTGTGTAACGGATAACTGGATTACACCTAATCATGCCCAGTACTAACAGTGTGGCATGTATGACTATTTGAACCTTCTTTCAGCTGTGTCCCCGTCTCCGCCGGTGTGAAACGAACTCAAGAATAAGTATGAAAATATAATTCAAAGCAGTAAACACCCACAGCATAAATCCAGCTGTCTTTCCTGCATCTGTCAGTTTAAACTGTGTTGTTTTAGCTTGGATTATGACTTAAGCTTCTATAATATTCAGGTTACATCAAATTATCTATAACATTATCAGAGAGTTTTATATTTCACTATTCCAAAGCTTACAGACATTCAAATTACATATAGTGTAGTTCTTATATAAACTTAAAATACAGTGCTATGGAAAAAAACAATCTACACAACATGAATATAATATAATAAACACAGTGATTACATGTAAGTTATGAAAAACAACACTGATCAAAATCTATTTTAATAAATCATGTGATACTGAACTATAGTAATAACATTTGAACATGTCCACAGTGGATGTTATTTAAAGGACTAGTGTTATTGAATGATTCAGCCTGTTTAGTACAGATTGAGTGTACTACTGCTGACAGTTTTTCAGAGCAAATGTGTAGGTTTTTAGGTAGTTATAAAAAAATGTTTGTCTTCCATTAAATGTACTTAAGACTAAAAACTTGCAGACACTTGTTGAAACCTGCCTTTAAAGGATACAGCTCATGCTTTTTTTTTTTCCTTTTTGCATTTGCGTTGAATTGGGCCAAACTTGACTTCTTCCCTTGCAATGATTAGCAGGTCTTCACTGTAAGATTCTCACTTCCATTTTAACTTTATTTTAAGAAGTATAGATGTAGTTTTATATGTAATTAAATTAAAAAGTAAGTGGAGATTATTTAGCAAATGCAATATCTAAATTTTTTAGTAGATTCAGAACCAGTGCTGTTAAAAACACTATGGTTTTTGCAGATTTGCCAGAAACTCCTCTATTTCTCTACACATTGGGTTCCTGTTTTTGTCTTTAATGTTCTTCAGAGTTGTGATGCTGTCCCCACGAAAGAAGGATTGATGCGGTATCGCTGCCGCCTTCATGTTATATCGTATTGAACTTTGCAGGTCCCGTTGATCGTAGAATAAATATTTTGCGTAGTGGTTGTAAAGGACCTGCTTCTCAGGAGGTTCCAGATCCCTTTCTAGCAGTTCCCAATATATCTCCTCAGCTTCACCCTGGACGTGATTGGATTTTGCATGTATATTTGCGAGAGCTAGTTCCTTCGTAAGTGAAGAATGAGGGTAAAGAGAAATCACCTCCTTATTGAGACTGATTGCTCTGTCTATCATGCTTTGCTTTGGGCGACTGTCCCTGTAAAAATTATCTCCCATTTGTAACAGAGTGCAGCACATCTCTTCAGATAACGCTCATCTGGATGGTTTTCCAGAGCCTCGTCTGCCAATTCAATGGCCTCATCAATAGAAACATAGTTTCCGTAAACACTTATTAATGCTTTCATACCATTGTAGCTGCTGATGGGATTTCTCAAAACCTTTCTGGCTAACTCTCGTGCTTCATCTTCAATTCTCTCTTCTTTCTTAGCACATTGCTCAAGGTAGTAAGCAGCGAGGAACAAGTTCTCTGGATCCTGTTCCTTGGCGATTCTCACTTTCTCCAACATGTCAGTCTCCAGCCCCGTGTTGCTGTGTTTAAAAGCTCTCGCTAACACTAAGACGTGGCTGGTGTTCCACTCCACCATGTCCGGCTGCATCTTGATGGCTCTCTGGAAGTAATCTGCAGCCAGATTTTTGTCTGTGCTGAAATTCATCAGGGTCCAGGCTTTTTCAGCGTAGATCTCTGGATGGAGCTCGTCATGGGATAGAGATGGGTATTTATTCATCAGGGCGTCAATCTTTGTCAGGTAAGCCTGACTCTCTGCTTGGTCTCCCAGGTGGTGGTTCAGCCAAGCCAGGTTCCCGTAGTTCACCACTAACCAGGGACCCTCAACTGCACTTCTCATCTGGCGGAAGGCCTCTGCAGCCTTGTTGAACAAACTCTGGGCGTCTTCAGTCAACCCCAGCTTGTATTGAATGAACCCCAGCAGGTTGTAAATGTGACCCAGCCAGCTGTTTCCCTCCTCTGTGCCGATGTCCTCCAGCTGGTCCCTGAGATGGAAAAGTTTGATCCTGCTGGGGTCCAGATCCCAGGTCCTAACTGGATGCGAGCGTCTGACTATCGCGCTGCATTGTGCATCTGATGCTCTCTGTCCACTGAATACGTTAAATCTGCACTTCTGTTACATCATGTAAACAAACCAGGAACATATATCAGCTGTGAGCTCCAGATCAGACTGGAGCTGAAGACGTAACCACCTCAACGATGGGTTAGTAGTACTTGTTATCTTCCTACGTTCGTACTTTTTTTTATCAGAAAACACACGTTTTATTTGTGATATTTACTGGAAATAACATACGATATAGCCAAGAGCAAGTAGGTTGTTATCTAGTGACCTTCTCCAGCCAGCTGACACCTTAATGAAGCTTAAGCTTAAATTCAGATGTTACAAGGAAGACTAGGGGTGCAAGCTCATTCATTCTCATTCATTCTGGTTCTCTCTCTCTCATGGGCTATTAATATGTCAGCTGATTATGGGCGTCTCTCTTTTCAGTGACCAGTCAGAGCTTGCCATATCTCCCTCAACCAATAACATGCTGCTGTCAAAAGTTTAAAAACCATACTCCTCTATGAGTTTTCAGTGTCAGCATTCAGCACTAACGGACGCGAGCAGCTCGATGCAAACAGCAAATAGTTCACGTACTTTAATCCAGTCTCGTGGTATAACAAGCGACGTCTGATCCTCAGCATAGGAGTTTCTCCTCCCTCTGGTTCACTGCTCAGGCAGCCTCATCTGCTACTCCAGGCTACAAACATCGCACTCGCAGTCTCGGTTGAATCCAGCAAACTTTATGCATTCAGCTCAGCGTTTTCAACAGAGTCTGGCTTCTTCATCACAGCCGCCTCGTCACTACGTTCATGCCACTTCATCTAAAGGTAAAGGCTTCACAAAATTCAACAGCCTCATATTACCTGGCAAGAGGCCACATATCACCATCGAGGAAACGTGGTCATAACGTTTGGATAGCTTCAATATCATGCATCATTTATCCCGCTCCGTATTCAGTCAGAGTTAAAACATTTCCGGGTTCCTCACAGAAGAACCGGCATGATTCAAAGTCATCGATAGTAAAGAGAGCTCGATTCAAACAGCAAATAGTTTATGTACTTTAATCCAGTCTCAGTGGTATAACCAGCGACGTCTTATCCTCAGCAAAGGAGTTTCTCCCTCTTGCTCACTACTCCAGGCTACAGACATTGCACTCGAGGTTTGGATAGCTTCAATATCATGCATCATTCATTCCGCTCGTTTCAGTCAGAGTTCAAACATTTTCGGGTTCCTCACAGAAGAACCGGCGTGATTCAAAGTCATCTGCTCAATAAATCCACAAGTTCAGCGGGTACATCCAACCGGTGGTCTCACGGGATCCAGTACTTGTAGATAACCAGCTGTCTTTTAACTAGTTTTCGATGTGTTTGTTCAAACTGTAACACTTTTCATTCTCTCGGCGCATCACGGCTCAAAGAGAACTAATACCGTAAATACTGTAATAGCGGTGGGCTCTAATTATACAGCGTACAGGGTTACAGACTCTGGACTGAAGCAGCCTTCTGTTCCTAAAATCTGTGACATATATCAAACTTCGGTTTACTTGGGTAATCTCGACAACATTATGTGTTTTAAACCCTACAAATATCACTCAGCATAATTCATAAAGCATCGCAAATCACGTGGAACCTTAAATACGTGTATTACGGTAATAAGCACTGCAAGTCTCATACGCTGTCTTCATGCTGTCTCCATCTAGCGGCGCTTGTACGTTCCTACAAGTCCTGTGTAATTGGACTTAAATGCAAGTTAATACATTATAGTCATTATATCAGTTAAAACTCAGAGTCAGTATTGGCTGCATTGGGAACAATTCCATAACCTTTCAGCATATAGTAATTCAAGTGTTCTGAGAGATAACTAGACTTCTGCTCCTCCTCATGGCTCCGTTTTAAGGCTTAAAAGAGCTAACCCTCGACGGGAGACTTTGACCAATCATGGGTCTTTTCATCAGAGAGCGTTCCTATCGGGTGTGCTCCGGTCATGTGAACAGAACTCGTGTTCCTTCACCAATTTCACAATGGCGGCGGCGTCACAAACCTTCTCATCTTACAGCTAAACCGTGCACTACAAGATGATCTGAGAAAATATGCGGAAAGAAATAAGAATTAACGTAACAGAATATTGATTCATGACAGTCGGGTCATAGACGACAGAGGGGCAGCAGACCTCAGATCAGCTCTTACTGCCTGTTTCCTCCCGAGTTGAGGTCTTGCAGATGCGTTGGGAACAATTACAGATAACAGTACACTACAAAATGTTTATGAAAACATTTGAGAGAGAAGTAGGCATTACAGTAACAGAATATGATTCATATAATCATAAACTGGTCTGAAAGTTGGTAGGTGTTGGCAAATGAACGTCTCGTGGCTCTCATGGACGGCAGCTGGAGGCAGATTCAAAACCATGCTCGAAATAAATAAATAAAAGTCACATCGTGGTAAAGGAAGGCCAGTGCCTCGCGGAAACAACGAAGCCTTATGGCTAATATATATGCGATGGCTGCGACAAGCTTCGGCGTTCCGACGCCGGGAATGCGAATGCATTCGACGAATGCATGCGACGTGGAAACAACGTCACCTCTGGTATCAACTCATAACCACGGTGCAGCTACGGTTCAACTGGGACATATGGCTAGGGACGCGTCGCCTTCTGACATATGCTCGATCACACGATCCACTTTAAACAGTGTTTAGTCATGGCTGACCTCATCTCAACATCACACACACCTGTGCAGTGGCATAACAGCATACATTCTTCTTCACGAGCAAGCAAATTACACAGTCTCAGTTTCCACGGACACGTCATCCGTGGGGTTTCTTTTGGGGGAGAATATAACGGTACGGTCTCAGCGCCAGCCTCCCTCTGGCTCCAGCGTTCATCATAGGCTCGTGGGCTTCATGTCGGGGCCTTCATCGGAGCACAATTACATTGGTTCATGTGTCCCTCAATCGTCGGCATCCCAATGGTAAACTCTTCGGATTGAACGGAGGCATCACTCGCTCTTCTGCACAGAGGGTCATCACGACCTATCTCAGCAGCAACAGCAATTTGCGGATCCTCGGCGTCATTCAACAGATCTTCATGTTCATGCATATAACTGGTGGTGGTTTTCGTTTAGCGGCTGCATGCTGCTAATCGTCCCTTTTGGCTGGTTCCGGTTGCAGCTGACCTCGGAATTCATCAGGTATTATTCATTTTAATTCATTTGGAGTATCGCAAGCAAATCTTGGCCTTCCGGCTAATCTCTCAAGTATGGGTTCTTTATTACTACATATTCACGTTTTATTTTGCAAAATGTTTAGTACGCTTCAGATCGAATGGAAGCATCACGCGTTCCTCTGCACAGAAAGTCATCACGACCTTCACACAAATAACAGCAGATCCTCTATATTCATGCATATAACTATATTCATGCATATAACTGGTGGTGGTGTTCAGTTAGCTGCTGCATTGCTGCTAATCGTCCCTCTATTTTATCTGGGTCCTGTACAGCTGACCTCGGCATTTATCAAATCATCTGTTCAGATTAATTAATTCAGATCATTACAATCAATTCATTACCTTTGGATACTCCTACACTCTTGTATATCTTATATTCAGCCATTTCCATTATTCACAGCTAAGGTAATTATTCTTATTCACTCTCTAGTACTCATCATCACCCATCCTATGTGTCTGTACAATTATGTCTCTGTCATGTCCTGTTGTTGTTATATTGTTTTATCTGTCAATGTTTTAATTGATCTTTGTAAGGTGTCCTTGGGTGTCCAGAAAGGCGCCACTAAATAAAATGTATTATTATTATTATTATTATTATTATTATTATTATTATATGCTGGTCTATTATGACCTCTCTATTGCTCTGGTCTATCGTGACTCTCTAATGTTCTGGCTATCGTGACCTCTCTAAATGCTCTGGTCTTAGTCTGCTTATACCTCCTACGTTCGTCCCGACGTCAACACCATCCTTGCAAATCAAAGATCATTAAAACCTTGATTTCGGTAAGTCATTCATATAACTGGTGGTGGTGGTTATTTATTCTATTGTGCTTTCTTCAAATACTATACTTCATCTCTCAGGACTACGGCTACACTGGCACAACCTTATTCAAACTATTTCACTCGTTTCATTAATCACACTATGCAATGTTTATTTAACACTAGAACGGCCTTCGTCCCAAAAAGGTCCGAGGCTCACGTGTCTCATGGTCAGCATGACCTGCGTCCCAAGCGGCTCTCATAATCAACATGACCTTTGTCCCAAGAAGGTCCGAGACTCACGTGTCTCATGGTCAGCATGACCTGCGTCTCAAGCGGCTCTCATCATCAACCCAATAAGGTCCGAGACTCACGTGTCTCATGGTCAGCATGACCGGCGTTTCAACATGGTCCACTAGGCTTTCATTTAAATGGTCTATCGAGATCTCACATTACACTAGTCTGATTCAACATCATTTATAGTAGGCTAACGTGCCTTCATAATTTAATTGCCATCATGTATATCATTAACCCACTTATTACACTCGCATGTGACCTTATATTGCACGGTCTTTCTCAACTCCACTTAGCACTGTTCTTAGGTTAACACAATCACCTGGTCTTGATATTATATCCATATCATGTTCTATCTTTACCTCATACCTCGTGAGTTATAAATTGTTTTTTTCCTAATTAACTTTATTCTGCTTAAATTCCCAGATGCTGTAAGGTAAGGAGGTGTGCACGTCTTAACCTCATATTCATAGGCAATAAATCAATGTATTTATTCCATGTTTCTTTGGGGGAATATTTCTACATCCTACTACAGCTTCACTTCCCCTTCATTATTTCACATCAGGTCTGAATCGCCAAAGACTGTTACTATTCATAATTCGTGCACTTTGTAATAAATCATCATTCAATTCATACGAGTCTTTCCTGATTGAAATGAAGCTTAAGCGTAAATTCAGACAGGAAGACTAGGGGTGCAAGCTCATTCTTTCTCATTCATTCTGGTTCTCTCTCTCTCATGGGCTATTAATATGTCAGCTGATTATGGGCGTCTCTCTTTTCAGTGACCAATCAGAGCTTGCCATATCTCCCTCAACCAATAACATGCTGCTGTCAAAAGTTTAAAAACCGCTCTCCTCTATGAGTTTTCAGTGTCAGCATTCAGCACTAACGGACGCGACCCTCCACCACCCCATCACCTCCAGATTCATCACATCAGAGTAATCCTGCTCCATTTCATTCATCGGATCTGCATCAGTCTTCACCACCACCACCACCAGTGTCTAGACCCGGGGGGAATATTTCTACATCCTACTACAGCTTCACTTCCCCTTCATTATTTCACATCGGGTCTAAATCGCCAAAGACTGTTACTATTCATAATTCGTGCACTTTGTAATAGATCATCATTCAATTCATACGAGTCTTTCCTGATTGAAATGCATTTATATATTTAGTAGCCTATATGTGGACACACTGAGCAGCGGGTATGAAGAGCCATCAGTTACCTGGACACACCTGCATTATGACTCTGCTGTTACCTACTGGTGTAACCAGGTTACTGTTGGGTTACCACTTCACACTGACAGGGAAACACTTTGACACAAAGGCTCGTACTTGATCATTTGTCACCTGTTCACATGTCACCTTGGAGTTATACAACTGTATGTGTGCGATGTTCATCCATGTTGACTTACAAGTTAAAAGTTGTAGTTTGATTAATGTCCATCAGCGCCCTGTGTAGTACAGTACTGCAAGATAGTGAAGCCTACATGAATTTCTTGTATAATAACCACCAAAACAAATCAACTTAAAGATTTCTTGGTATACATAATGTATATTTATTAGTATTATTAGGGTATTGTGTACAACTGAGAAACACCTTGACATACTTTATACATACAATCAGTTGCATCTGGCAATAATATTCAGGTTACATCAAATTATCTATAACATTATCAGAGAGTTTTATATTTCACTACTCCAAAGCTTACAGACATTCAAATTACATATAGTGTAGTTCTTATATAAACGTAAAATACAGTGCTATGGAAAAAAAACAATCAACACAACAGGAATATAATAAACACAGTGATTACATGTAAGTTATAAAAATCAACACCTGATCAAAATCTATTTTAATATTTCATGTGATACTGAACTATAGTAATAACATTTGAACATGTCCACAGTGGATGTTATTTAAAGGACTAGTGTTATTGAATGATTCAGCCTGTTTAGTACAAATTGAGTGTACTACTGCTGACAGTTTTTCAGAGCAAATGAGTCAATTTTTAGATCGTTTTTAAAAAAAGCTTTTGTCTTCCATTAAATGTACTTAAGTCTAAAAACTTGCAGACACTTGTTGAAACCTGCCTTTAAAGGATACAGCTTAATCAATAAGTGCGTACAGATTCTTTAGGTAATGTAATACCTACATTTTTTTTCTGGATTCAGAACCAGTGATGTTCAAAACACTATGGCTCTTGCAGGTTTTCTAGAAACTCCTCTATTTCTCTACACATTGGGTTCCTGTTTTTGTCTTTAATCTTCTCCAGGACTTTGATGCTGTTTTCACGATAGAAGGATTGTTGCGGTATCGCTGCCGCCTTCATGTGATATCGTATTGAACTTTGGTACTCCCGTCGCTCGAAGATTAAATATTTTGCGTAGTGGTTGTAAAGGACCTGCTTCTCTTGAGGTTCCAGATCCCTTTCTAGCAGTTCCTGATACATCTGCTCAGCTTTAGCATGGCCGTGATTGGATTTTGCGTACATATATGCAAGGTCTATTTCCTTCACAAATCGAGAATGAGGGTAAAGAGAAATCACCTCCTCATGGAGACTGATTGCTCTGTCTATCATGCTTTGCTCTGGGCGATTGTCACTAAAATATATCTTCCATTTGTAGCAGAGTGCAGCACATCTCTTCAGATAACGCTCATCTGGATGGTTTTCCAGAGCCTCGTCAGCCAATTCAATGGCCTCATCAATAGAAACATAGTTTCTGTAAACCCTTAATAATTTTTTTATACCACTGTAGCTGCTGACGGGATTTCTCAAAACCTTTCTGGCTAACTCTCGTGCTTCATCTTCAATTCTCTCTCCTTTCTTACCACATTGCTCAAGGTAGTAAGCAGCGAGGTACAAGTTCTCTGGATCCTGTTCCTTGGCGATTCTCACTTTCTCCAACATGTCAGCCTCCAGCCTTGTGTTGCTGTCTGTAAAAGATCTCGCTAACACTAAGACGTGGCTGGTGTTCCACTCCACCATGTCCGGCTGCATCTTGATGGCTCTCTGGAAGTAATCTGCAGCCAGTTTTGTGTCTGTGCTGATATTCATCAGGTTCCAGGCTTTCTCAGCGTAGATCTCTGGATGGAGCTCATCCTGGGATGGAGATGGGTATTTACTCATCAGGGCGTCGATCTTTGTCAGGTAAGCCTGACTCTCTGCTTGGTCTCCCAGGTGGTGGTTCAGCCAAGCCAGGTTCCCGTAGTTCACCACTAACCAGGGACCCTCATCTGCACTTCTCATCTGGCGGAAGGCCTCTGCAGCCTTGTTGAACAAATTCTGGGCGTCTTTAGTGAGCCCCAGCTTGTATTGAATGAACCCCTGCAGGTTGTAAATACGACCCAGCCAGCTGTTTCCCTCCTCTGTGCCGATGTCCTTCAGCTGGTCCCTGAGATGGAAAAGTTTGTTCCTGCTGGGGTCCAGATCCCAGGTGAAGTGGCACTGCAGGGCCTCCAGTTTGGACACCAGTGTTGTTTGACTCTGAGCAGCACTGATGGAGAGTAAAAATAACAAATATTAAAACACATCACCAGTAGGTTAAAGTAATATGCTCTTAATGTACGTGTGCTATGTTTGGATAACCACTGTTCATCTCATTTGGAGGAAGGGAGGAACATAGAAATGGAGTTAGGAGCATTGAATGTACAGGAAGGAAATAGGAGGGAAAGATTTTCTTTTCTATTTGTTAGTTGCCTTCTGGAGCTGGAACACAAAATAATTTCACTACACGTTGTACTGTGTATGGTTGCATACAGTATGTGATAAATAAACGTGATTTGATTTGATAGACAGCAAGGAAATAAGGAATAAGGGAAGGAAGGAATGGAGGGGGGTGGAAATGGATTAAAGAGTATTAGAGGACTAGGAAGGAAATAAGGAAGGAGTCATGAAAGAAGAGAGGATAGGAAGGAAAGAGAATATGGACCAACAGACGGCTAGAAAGAAAAAGTTGGCTTAAAGATAATAAGGAAAAGCAAAGTACATAAAGAAGTAAAACTTGAAATGGGAACAGAGGACAAAGGAAGGAAAATTAGTGGATGGAAAGGAAGGAAATGGGTAAGAAAATGAGGGAAGGAATGGATAAGAGAAGAAGTAACAGAGAGAGGATAAAAACATGGATGTCATGAAGGAAAGAAAACACAAAGGGGAATGAGGTATGCAATGAATAAATAAATAAAGGAAGAAACAGAGTGAGGCAGGAGGAGAAAAAGAAGGAGGGGAGGACACAGGGGAGGAAGAAAATACAGAAGGGAATAAGGCAAGAGATAAGAAAAAGATGGCTGAAAGAGATAAGGAAAGAGGAGGCAAGTAAGTAAGGAAGGAAGAAAATGACAGAAATGGTGTGAGACAGAGGAAAGCAAGGAAGACAGGAAGGATGAAATGTTTAAATGATAATAGGATAATAATAACAACAACAACTGTAAGAGAAATGATGCTGACACATACTGAGGTTGTGGTGTAATTCACTGTCAGGAACACTAGGTGGCGCTGTGTTAATTGCCTGACCCAGCCACGGGTATATAGGTAGGAAGTGTTGTGTTGATGTCAGGGTTTAGCCCAGAAGGGCAAAGGGTTTTTGACCGCAGTGACGCTGATTTGGTTGCCGTGTTGTGTTGTTTGGCTTGTTGTTATGGAAACCAGACTTTCTTCTTTATTACACTATCATGAATAAATGAATTGTTATTCCGAAACCAATGAGCGGCCTGAGGATCGGTTTTGTTCAGCACAACATGCAGCTAAAGGTAACATCAACAGCGAAAAGCGCGTCAGTCCAGGGCTAATCACCTCAGTAGCTAAAGTAGTAGACTTAGCTCCTACATTTAGTCGAAAACCAGCTCCAGTTGGAACTTCGTTGAAACTGCGTAACGTTTGGAACTCAACGGAGGCGACGCGGGAGGACGAGGAGAGCTGCCGGTGTGGATTTCAGCTTAGTTTGGAGGATGTATGCAGCCATCCATGGGTGGTAGGACGGAGGAGCTACGGAGCTAATGCTAAAGCCGGCTGTGGAGCATCGGACCACCGCAGAACTGCAAAGCGCCCGACGCGGAGGTATGGTAGCGCTACACTGTTTAATGGCCATTTAAAGTGTGTGCACACATATGAGGGAGGAAATCCAATGCACTGGTTGCCGAAACGGGCAGACCTTGGACTTTGCGCTGACTGTTTGTTGCATTGACTGTCGCGGCGAACTGTTAAGTGTCTGACTGTTTATCATGGAGAATCGTGAAGCGGCGTTTTAGCAGCAGGAGAGGACAAGTGGAGCACCTGAGGTCAGACAATGGTACCAACTTCATTGGGGCAGAAAGAGAGCTGAAGCAGGCCCTTGCTGCTTTGAATCAGGACAGGATTCAAGGAGCTCTGTCATGGAAACCAGACTTTCTTCTTTATTGCACTATCATGAATAAACTTTCAGAAAACAATTGATTTATAATAATTGTTAAGAATAAGAAATCAAATAAAATTTTTAAAATTCGTGTGGCCCTAGCTGAAAGGGAAGAATGAAGAAAGGGAAAGAACAAGAAACAAGAGAGAAAAGTAAGAAGCCTATATTATTTACTCCAACAATGATATGAAATGCAGAAGCAGCTACTCACCTCATCATTCAGCTGTTTCCTCGACTCAGTAGTTCTCTAAATATTGGGCTGGTTTTTGCTCTTGATGCTGGATTTGGGTTCGCTAGTATAAAGTCAGTGATGTCCAACTTCTGCTTTGCTGTAAATGATGGGATGTTGTTGAGGACGCAACTTTAAATGCTCTCACTGAAGTCGAAGCAAAGCGAAGAGGCGGGGCATTTGCGTGTAAAGCCTTTTGTTCTGTCTTAATGGCCTTGACTTTCGTTTCCCAGGAATGTAAACCTACAGCCACATCTGAATAAACAAAAAAATGACTCATCAAATTTTGTGATTATTTTTTCTCTGCAATTGAAAGTTAGAAACAGTTTGTTTCTTCTTGAAGAACACATTTTTATGTATTATCTATTTTTATTGAGGTTTTCATTACAAACATATTAATAAAATGGTCAGTCTCTGCAGCAAATAGGCAGTAGGCAATACCATCAAATTATTATGCAAGTAAATAAAAAATAGTAGCCTAATTAAACAGAGGTGAAAATATGTTACAGTAATTACAATATACATAAATCCTAAAGGTCACATGGGCTACTACACTTTATAATCTTATTCCAATTGACCCCCCCTTTCTAAACTCCATGAAGATCCAGATATAAACTACCAGCTTTCCTTTAGTAATGTATGTTAGTTTTTCCATAGCAATACATGCTGATAAATCCTTAATAGCCTATATATTTAGATATTAAAGCTATTCCTCTCTTAGTTTGTAAAAGAGACACGTTTATTAGTGCAAGGCCACTCTTCTTAGTGATCAAATCACACGCACAATGTTGGCCAACAAGTGATTTCAGTTTCCTTATCTGGTTGACCTCCCACGTTTATTAGGGCCCAAGCACGAAAGTGCCAGGACCCCAACGGTGTCCTGGCACGAAAGTGCAAGGAAACCTTTTGTTTTTCTAAGTATTATTATTATTTTTCCACTGGAATATCGCGTTTTTGGGACCTTTTCCATCCCCAAAAACTCATGAAAAGTGGAATATGCATCAGAACTGGTGGGAAATTCAAAGTTCTGTATTGATTGGGCTCGGGTGTCGCCAGCGGGCGAGATAGCGCCCCCTAATGTAGGCAGTTTTTCAGGGAAGGTTTCTTCGATCTTCACGAAATTCAAGTATGTCATTGCATACGTCTTGAAGTTCGTGTTAAATATTTTTGAGATTTTTTCGGCCAACAGGAAGTCAGCCAACTTGGATTTCCTGTGTGATTTTAAAATTTACGAACATATGTTTGAAGACTTTAGGATGCACAAAAACTCATGAAACTTTACACGCACATCCAAACTCATAATTACTTTGATTTAGTGGTGAAATTTTGCTTGGGCGTGGCATGTTGGCTCTCTAGCGCCCCCTTATGTCTTTTAGGTTTTGAACATACCTTGAGGTACTCGAAAACTCATGAAACTTGGCAAAATTATGGACACCTGTGAACTTTATGTAAATGTACAGTTATTGGGTTCAGCATGTTTAGCCAGCTCTATAGCGCCCCCTCATGCGTGGAAGGCCATAGTTTGGTCAAAGTTGATCCTATATTCATGAAATTTGGTAGGTACATCCTGCTCATTATTTCAGACATATTCCTCATCGGGTTTCATTAGCTCCGCCCACCGGGAAGTCGGTAATATTGGAATATGTGCGTTTTTCATGTATTTTATGCATACTTTTACGAACTCCTCCTAGAGAGTTTATCGGATCCACGTCAAATTTGGCTGGTATAACCCTCCCACGACTGTGATGCTAAATTGCGAAGGGATTTTTGATCGCTCGAACGGTGATGTCATGCAACATGTGCGAAGACGCCATTTTGTCACTTTTTAGGTATGGAACTTTGCGATACTCCTCCTAGAGGATACAAGCGATCCATCTCAAAGTTGGGCAGCAGAATCTCAAGACCTTCATGATACTAAATTGCGAAGCTTTTGTTTTTTCGTGAAACGGCATTCTTGTGGCGGCGCGGCGAATTTTGATGTTTCGCCATGACACAGGATGCTGTTGTAACTTGACTTTACATTGTCCGATCTTCCCCAAATTTGTCATGTTTTATAAGAGTATCGGCCTGCGTTGAGTTTCCGACTTCCACGGGAATGGACAGCAGCAGGTTCCCCGACGTGCGCGTTCCCCAGACGTGCCCGCGGAATTTTAACAGCATGTCATTGCTAAAGTATTAGCACTAGAACAGAGTGTTTTATTGTAATTGTCAGTTCTGCAAATAAAAACTACTCTTTGAAGTAATCGTCATGTGGTTGGGTGTTTTGTTTATTGTAAACATTTACGTATTTTATAATAATGTATTTGAAAATAAATACATCAATGCTGATTCTAGTGTTGGCTTTTCCTGCCTCAGCCTCCCGCCCGCGGCCGGAGGGAACAGGGGATTTCAGAGTTTTGGTCGGAGACGATAACCTTTCTCTCTGTGGAGCCCCGTCACTTCACAAGACACGGAAAACCTCTGTTGGTCTGGAAGAGCTGCAGCATTTATTTCTGCACAAACGTCCACTGTACATTCACTAAATATTGTCAGAGCTAAACTAACTCTTCTGCAGTGTGTAGTGTGCGCGCATGCATGTGAGAGTGGAGCGAAAGAGTGAGAACAAGCGCGGTGTGTGAGTGAGGGCAGGCAAAGCAGGCAGAGGAGCAAAGGAGCAGAGACTCCGGTCCTGGAGACCAAAGCTATGGTCTCTGACCGCAGCCAACACTGTTTAACAGACGGGCTTCACTATATAGAACTTTGTGGTTTTGGTGCTTCCGTGTAGTTTCTGTTGGAGTCTTGTCTGAACAGCGTAGCCACACGTGAGCGCGCATGAGACACCGACCCGCAATGATTTACACGTGTAAGAAGTTACAAACAGTCCCTTTAACTTTTATTAATGATACTATTAAAGTCAGAGAGAGACGAAGAGTCTGTCTGTCAGCAACAAACACGTTTTACATTATTTATCGTCATTTCCATTCAGTCACATGTGAGGCTGATAATTCCTGAATGTCGGATTTGATATGAGTTATATCATTTACATTTTCCCTGAAACATTCAGCCTAATAATTTGGTCTCCAGGACCATAGTCTCTGCTGTACTCTGCTCCTCTGAACTGCCTGCCTTCACTCAGCTGTATATTGTACTTATTATTCACATATACTTATAGGCAGGGTCTGAAATTAGCAACCGCCACCCGCCAAATGCAGGTAAATTGTTGGCGGGTAAAATTGGCAGGCCATCCACCATTTTGGCAGACAGTAAAAAATGTTAGGGGAGGGAATAGAGAACAGACTCCTTATTGTCTGATTCCTTGGTATCTCAAGCCTCCGTGACTACTGATTCCTCTGTATTGATAACCTTCCACAGTAACGCGTGCACAGTGACGCATAAGCACATTGTATCATGTTGCTGTTTGTTTTGGACCGGAGACACTGCCTGAGGGACGCACCCTGTTTTTTCCTTGATAATGCAACACTGTGAACAACAAACCTGTTGGCCAGGAGGAGAGTTAGTAATGTTACCTGTTAGCAGCCGGTGGGCAGCACAGTCCTGCTTGGTTAAATAACAGATCTACTAATGTTAATGGAGGTGCTATTTGTTTCAATCTGTTCCGTTCTTCACTAACCATACAGACTGGACGGTTAAAGCATTACAGTTGCTTACTTGTGACTTTATTCAGTACGACAGTCCACATGTTAATTCAGCTCCAGCTAGCGTTACTTTGTCTGTGTCACACTCTAACAGTTCCCCGGAACAACAACAACTAGGAACCAACAATCCTATTGTTACACTATTAGGCACATTAGGCATTAGGCAGTTGTTATTATTATGTGGCGTTCAAACTCAAGCTCAGGAAAAATGACTATTGGTAAATTACGTTATCGTCTTGTTCAAATATAACCTCGTAAAATTATGTTTTTGGCAAGAAACTTGAATAAATCCAGTTGTTTAAAGGAGATGTTTTCACAGCAATATAAAATAGATAATAGAGAGGGAATTACAGTATGACCTGTTTAACATCCTAACACTAGCTCTCAACAGCTTGCCAAGATTTTTCTAATCAAAGCAAATATTTAAATAATCATAATCATTTGAATTGTGTGTTTTTATGCAAACAACCCCTATAGATGACAATAACAAAGTACAGTACAGTACTGTGTACAGTACCCTCCCTGCCCCGAAAAATAGGGCTCCCCGGAAGCCACGGTGTAATTCGAATATTGTAATTTACCATGCATATAATGTTTTTTGTGTAAAATATATTGAACATTGAATGACATCAGATCTAAGATGTTATTATACCCCCGTAAGTAGTTGGGGATATATAGCGTTCCACGTGCCCTTCCGTCCGTCCGCCCGTTCACCTGTCACATTTTCGTGTCCGGAGCAAAACTATTTAATTTAGGAACTTCAAATTTGGTATGATGGTTGACAGTGTGGTCTAGTTGTGCCTTTTGGGGGTTAGAAGTCCACGGTGCCCAAACCTTTTTTGAGTTTTTCCAAAATGGCAAAACCTTTGGTGTTACTTTAGTAGGGATCAAGCAGTGAGCGGGGGTATCTGAGCCATGCTCACTTTTGCCTTGTTCCTTCATTTGGCGCAGAGATTTCAAAAGTGGCAGATAACATTTCTGAGTGGCAGACAAAAAAAAAGGTACTTGTTTGCCACAGTGGCAGGCAATGAAAAAAGTTCATTTCAGAACCTGCTCATAGGTCATGGCTGCTGGAGTCGGACTACTTGATCTCTTTTGCACAAATAATTGCACAGTTCACTGTACACAGATGTACACAGGAGCTATAATCTAAAATATTAACGTGACGCTTAAGAGGAAACAACGTCTCATTTCTCTTAAAACATGTGACTTCCTGTAAATTTAGTGAAGGCTGCTTCAAACTGCAAACCGTAGCTTTTAGTCACCGCCCTGCTGCTGCTGCCACCTGATCTCATCTACAGTTTGATTGTAATCTGAGTTCACATCAGTGAAAAATGTGTCTGAACTGGTCTGACAGCTTGGATCAACTTGACTGATGTTTATTTTTAACTGTTAAGACTCAAGAGTACGACAGAGTATTAGGGCCACAATGAGGAAACAAATAAATCTTAGATTTTTAGAATAAAGTCATACGTTTACGAGAAAAAAGTCGTAATATTACGAGAAAAAAGTCATAAGTTTAGGTTAAAAAGTCATAATATGAGAAAAAAAGTTGTAATATTATGAGATTAAAGTTAAAAGATTAGAGATATTTGGGTAGCTGGTTTTGCCACACCTGATGTGTTTAGTTTATGCTTCACATAGACAAGGTCTTGCATGCAAACTAACCATCTTTTCTAACCCACTGCATTATCTGACACACATTAAGATCAAATACATAAACTTGAATTAGTTTTAAATATAAACATACACATTCTCAACCCCCACATCACACCCCCCTTTGTCCTTTCTGAGCACATTTGCTCCAAAAAAACAAAGAGGCAAGGAAATAACGTCTAACTTGTGCATGCAGTGTCCGATGGTCACTGAAATGTACGGGTGTGTCGACCGGCGTCTCGCCATTACCCCTGACGTGCGGGAAGGTGCGAGGGCCCGTTCATCGCTGCTTGCAGCTTTAATTAGGTCTTGTGTTCTGTCTTCACCTTGACTTTCGTTTTCTAGGAATGGAAACCTACAGCCACATATGAAGAAACTAAACCATGACTCATAAAATGTCATAATACTTGCTCTGAAGTTGATTTATGGTTAGACACAGTTTTTTTTTTTTATTGAAGATATAATAACCTATAGATGCCACACTGAGTGAAATATTCAAACCCAAGAAACCTAATTTTTATGGCTGCACTTTCTCATCAAATAGAAATATTATGATGGCATGTGCATCATCATAAACACATTTGTAGAGTATATGTATATGTAGACTTTGAGCAGCGGCCATCTGCAGTGTCCATGAACAGTCACAAACATAGAACATAACACAGTGAATAAAGTGCAAAGTGCAAAGTGTAATTAATTATGACGCTCAGCTGCCTCCCACTGGTGTCAACTGGTTACTGTTTGGTTACCACCTCTCACACTGACATAAAAACTCATATCATTTTTATTTTTCACTTGTTCACCTGTCACCGTGGACATACTGTTATGCAGTCGTATTTTTTTAATCTTTTCATTTCATTAGACGGATACTTTTAACCGTTAAAACGTTTGATTTTTAAGTTTATTTTATTCTAATTTAATTTATTTTAATCTACTGTTTATTCTTACATTTCATTGTGCAAACCTGCATTGTAAAATGGCAAATAAATGAACCTTGTAACATTGTAAATGAGTTAAATTGGAGCAGCTACTTACGTTTACAAACTGCGCAGTTTACGTAAACCACGTACGACGGGACATTTCCCGTGTATGTTGCTGTAGTTAGCAATGGCGGATACAAAACTCCTGATGTATGAATGCGTAAATTAACAGATTTATTAATTTAACGGAACACTCAAAAGTCAGATATAGTCTTCTAAATAAATAGCTTTTGATTGTGTAACAGATAACTGGATTACACCTAATCATGCCCAGTACTAACAGTGTGGCATGTATGACTATTTGAACCTTCTTTCAGCTGTGTCCCCGTCTCCGGCGGTGTGAAACGAACTCAAGAGGAAGTAAAAAAATAAGTATGAATATATAATTCAAAGCAGTAAACACCCACAGCATAGAGCCAGCTGTCCTTCCTGCATCTGTCAGTTTAAACTGTGTTGTTTTAGCTTGGATTATGACTTAAGCTTCTATAATATTCAGGTTACATCAAATTATCTATAACATTATCAGAGAGTTTTATATTTCACTACTCCAAAGCTTACAGACATTCAAATTACATATAGTGTAGTTCTTATATAAACTTAAAATACAGTGCTATGGAAAAAAAACAATCAACACAACATGAATATAATAAACACAGTGATTACATGTTAATTGTGAAAAACAACACTGATCAAAATCTATTTTAATAAATCATGTGATACTGAACTATTTGAATAACATTTGAACATGTCCACAGTGGATGTTACTTTAAGGACTAGTGTTATTGAATGATTCAGCCCGTTAGTACAAATTGAGTGTACTACTGCTGACAGTTTTTCTGAGCAAATATGTAGGTTTTTAGGTAGTTATAAAAAAATGTTTGTCTTCCATTAAATGTACTTAAGTCTAAAAACTTGCAGACACTTGTTGAAACCTGCCTTTTTGCATTTTGCATTTGCGTTGACTAGGGCCAAGCTTGACTTCTTCCCTTGCAATGATTAGCAGGTCTTCACTGTAAGATTCTCACTTCCATTTTAACTTTATTTTAAGAAGTATAGAAGTAGTTTTATATGTAATTAAATTAAAAAGTAAGTAGAGACTATTTTGCAAATGCAATATCTAAATTTTTTAGTAGATTCAGAACCAGTCCTGTTAAAAACACTATGGTTTTTGCAGGTTTGCCAGAGCAAATGAGTAGATTTTTAGATAGTTTAAAAAAAAAAAAAGCTTTTGTCTTCCATTAAATGTACTTAAGTCTAAAAACTTGCAGACACTTTTTGAAAACTTCGTTTAAAGGATACAGCTCAACCAATAAGTGTGTGCAGATTTTTTTAGGTAATGCAATACCTACATTTATTTCTGGATTTAGAACCAGTGATGTTCAAAACACTATGGCTCTTGAAGGTTTGCCAGAAACTCCTCTATTTCTCTACACATTCGGTTCCTGTTTTTGTCTTTAATCTTCTCCAGGACTTTGATGCTGTTATCACGATAGAAGGATTGTTGCGGTATCGCTGTCGCCTTCATGTGATATTGTATTGAACTTTGGTACTCCTTTCGATCGTAGTTTAAATATTTTGCGTAGTGGTTGTAAAGGACCTGCTTCTCTCAAGGTTCCAGATCCCTTTCTAGCAGTTCCTTATACATCTGCTCAGCTTCAGCCTGGCCGTGATTGGATTTTGCGTACATATTTGCAAGAGCTATTTCCTTCACAAGTGAAGAATTAGGGTAAAGAGAAATCACCTCCTCATGGAGAGTGATTGCTCTGTCTATCATGCTTTGCTTTGGGCGATTGTCACTAAAACACATGATCTTCCATTTGTAACAGAGTGCAGCACATCTCTTCAGATAACGCTCATCTGGATGGTTTTCCAGAGCCTCCTCTGCCAAATCAATGGCCTCATCAATAGAAACATAGTTTCTGTAAACCCTTGTTAATGGTTTCATACCATTGTAGCTGCTGATGGGATTTCTCAAAACCTTTCTGGCTAACTCTCGTGCTTCATCTTCAATTCTCTCTCCTTTCTTAGCACATTGCTCAAGGTAGTAAGCAGCGAGGTAAAAGTTGTCTTGATCCTGTTCCTTGGCGATTCTCACTTTCTCCAACATGTCAGCCTCCAGCCCTGTGTTGCTGTGTTTCAAAGCTCTCGCTAACCCTAAGACGTGGCTGGTGTTCCACTCTACCATATCCGGCTGCATCTATATGCAGATGGCTCTGTGGAAGTAATATGCAGCCAGCTTTTTGTCTGTGCTAAAATTCATCAGGGTCAAGGCTTTCTCAGCGTAGATCTCTGGATGGAGCTCGTCCTGGGATGGAGATGGGTATTTATTCATCAGGGCGTCAATCTTTGTCAGGTAAGCCTGACTCTCTGCTTGTTCTCCCAGGTGGTGGTTCAGCCAAGCCAGGTTCCCGTAGTTCACCACTAACCAGGGACCCTCATCTTCACTTCTCATCTGGAGGAAGGCCTCTGCAGCCTTGTTGAACAAACTCTGGGTATCTTCAGTCAACCCCAGCTTGTATTGAATGAACCCCCGCAGGTTGTAAATGTGACCCAGCCAGCTGTTTCCCTCCTCTGTGCCGATGTCCTCCAGCTTGTCCCTTAGATGGAGAAGTTTGTTCCTGCTGGGGTCCAGATCCCAGGTGAAGTGGCACTGCAGGGCCTCCAGTTTGGACACCAGTGTTGTTTGACTCTGAGCAGCACTGATGGAGAGTAAAAATAATAAATATTAAAAAATATCAGCATTATATTAATATACTATGCTCTTAATGTACGTGTAATATTTTTGGATAACCACTGTTCATCTCATGTGGAGCAAGGAAGGAAGATAGAAATGGAGTCAGAAGCACTGAATGTGTAGGAAAGAAATAAGGAAGGAAGAAAGGGAGGATGGAAAAATGGAGTCATGAGCATTGAATAGAAAGCAACGAAATAAGGAAGGAAGGAATCGAGTAAGGGATATTGAATAGACAGGAAAGAAACATGGCAGGAAGGAAGGTGTGGTAAAAGTAAGGAAAAATAAATGGATCACTGAGGTTCAGATCAGACAGGCCATTCCTCCCAGTCACCCCTCTCCAGGTTTCTCCATCGTTGCCCACATGAGCGTTGAAGCCCTCAACCTTTCCAGGGCCCCACCCAGAGACTGGGCCCCAAGGTGGAAAATAAATCACTGAAAATAAAAGGGAAGGAATGGATGAGGAAAGAACAGAAGAAATTAATCACAACGGAATTAAAAGAATATTGCTGAAAAGAAAGAGGGGTGGACAGACTGGACTGGGGAAGAAATAACAAAAGTGGGCTTAAAGGGGAACATCACCTAAATTAATAATTACAATATGTTATTTCCATGGCTGAGGAAAGTTCAATCAATATTTGGGAACATGAGCTACTCTCTCTTAAAGCCAGAAACCAGAGAAATAAGTCTCTAACTAGTGATGTCATAGGGTAAAAGGCTGCTCCATAGACATTGAATGGGAGGCTGATTTTGTGGATCCACATAATGTTTGTTTTCTTTTTTAAACCCAAATGAGCTTTATTCTTATTGTAGTGTTCTCAGTTGGTTGTTAAATACGATTAAGGCCAGAATTCTATAGTTGTCAACTACAGTAGAGGAGATAACTGTGGAGGAAGTGAAACCTATGATCAGAATAGTCACTCTTATGATAGTATGGGTATTGGAACGCACAGTGCGTTTCTTGGTAAGTTTCTGAGTAGCATTCAAGCGCTAGGATTGGCCAGGCGTCCATGGTCGATGAGTTGAGGTCAACCTCAACCAACCGTCTCAGGGGGGGTTCAAGATGGCGTCGTAGAGGAAACACCACGCTTCACTGAGCTCCGGTGATACTTGTCAAGTTATCCGATTATTATGCACATCTGCCTAGCGAAAGTGCTACAGAGAGAGTAACTTTATAATGTCTCTTGAAAACTATTTTTTCAAAAATACCGGACAACATGACCAGGACCAGAACAAAGACGATTAAGAACAAGCCTGCTCAAGAAAGCACGGAACAGAGTGAGGAAGCTAACATCATGGCAGCAGCTGAAGATGAGGGTGCTAACTGCTGCAGTAGCATTGACCCGAACACTTTGAAAGCATTGGATAAGATTACCGACAACATTACTAAAGTTATTGATGCTAAAGTTGACACAGTACTCGCTGCTATACGGGAACAAACAACCCAAATACAGGCGCTGGGGGCTCGGGTCGGCGAGGCCGAGGGCAGAATTATGAGTGTGGGAGATGCAACGGACTCCTTGCAGGCTAAAGTGACACAACTGGAGAAGCAAGTGAGCGGTATGTTGGAGCACATAGATGACCTGGAGAATCGTGGTCGCAGATGCAATGTGCGCTTGGTTGGACTACCTGAGAATGCGGAGGGAACAGCTCCTGTGAAGTTCATAGAGACATGGCTACCTAGCTATCTCAAAATCACCACCAAAACTGGTAGGATCAAGCTGGAACGCGAACATCGCTCCCTCACACCAAAACCCAATCCCCAATCCCAAACAACGACCCAGACAAGCAACGTTATGAATGCAGCCCGCCACCTCGGTACAGAACCGGACCAGCCAGCTCGTAACTGACCAAGGATTTCTTTCTTCATAATTATTCAGCGGCAGTATTGTATGTTTCTGGGTTTTTTTTGGTTTTTTTGGAGTGTGCTAGGAGATTTCCAGCTCTTTATTTTGTAGGGATTCTACTGTAACAGGTTTTGGTTATTAGCAAATTAATTAATAAATAATAATATAATTATTAATATTAATAAAGATTATCAATAAACATCAATAATAAACGGGGCACCACCCTGGAATCAGGGACCAATGACGAAAACGTTAATATAGTCTCATTATATATGCTAAACTATCAATTTGGAACGTTGATTAATAATTAAATTAATAACTATAACCAAAATAGACAGTAAAGGTTGAAGGATATCGGAGTTCTTGACATAGCAGAGGTTGGCATTATTCACTCTTGTGCAACATTAAAGAGACCAGCATGTATATTCCACAAACATTTATTTACAAGATAATAAAGGTTTAAAACACAATATTAATCTAACTAAATAACTAAACTAAACAAACCAAACAAAGTGTGTGTGTGTGTGTGTGTGTGTGTGTGTGTGTGTGTGTGAGAGAGAGGGGGGGGGGGGGGGGGGGGGGGGGGGCAAGATGGCGTCTTGTCTCAAGATGTCTGAATGGCCTACAGACCAAAATGACGAGCACTGTAAAACTACAAAGATGGCGGAATCAAAGATGGCCGCCAGCATGTCATCACGTGACCTCTTTGTTCTTCTGAGCACATGTGCTAAGGAAGGACAGAGAGGGGGATGATGTCGGGGTTAAGATTATCTGAAGCTGTATGTTTATGTTTAACTAATTCACAGTTTCTGTATGTGATCTTAATGTGTGTTAGATATGCAGTGGGTTAGAAAAGATGGTTAGTTTGCATGCAAGACCTTGTCTATGTGAAGCATAAACTAAACACATCAAATGTGGCGAAGCCAGTTACCCAGATATCAAATACAGATAAATCAACACAGTCAAACTCAATGAATACATTAAACCAAATCAATACAAGTACTTTCTAGAAATCAAAGTTGGACAGTCTTGCTCAGCCATGCACGATTGCTAATGCTAAGGTAAGCCCAGTACGTTACCCCATGGAAGAACAGGGTTTGTAATTCCATGTGTTGAAGTTGTGGTTCCAAATCAAAGAGGTCGTCTTTGCTGTGCAGATTGGTTAGCTTGGTGCTAACTGTGAGAAGGCAGGCTCTCGCGTCTACCACCTTTTGGTTCCTTGTGTTGCTAGGTCTGTTTCCTAACAGACCATAGATCAGAAGCAGAACTGCTTTGCAGGTTCTGGACTGGAGAGCCGCTCACCTCAAACAGGTCAGCCTGGGTTGAGGAGATGAGCAGGAAGAGTAGAAAGAGAGAGAACACAGAGATTTCCTCTGGTTTTGTTCTGTGTGATTTTCACACCTAGGTGTGAATTGCTACAGTGGCCAATGACGATTGAGCTGAGCTCACGGCCAATGAGAGCATACCTCCAGGATTCTGAGAAGGCAGTTCACTGTGTCTGCCACCAGAAATGACAGGTCCCGACAATTTGCATCAAGAATTTTAATGGCAAATAAATTTTGGGTCTGCACTTGGAATGTGCGAGGGATTAATAATCCTATAAAGCGTAGAAAAATACTTACTTTCCTGAAAAAAGAAAATATAGATATAGCTCTACTGCAAGAAACCCATCTTGATGACAATGAACATTTAAAGTTAAGGCAGGGTGTGTTTGGACAAGTATTCTTTTCATCCTTTACAACCAGAAGCAGGGGTGTCGCTGTACTTATTAGACGTACTCTGCCTTTTAAGGTGGTTAACTGTGTTGAAGATCGGAGTGGTCGTTATGTTATAATTAAAGGGAGTTTACAAGGTCAAGATATTGTAATAATGAATGTTTATTTCCCACCAGCTCATCCAGTTGCTTTTCTTACTAAAGTGTTCTGAAATTTTGCAGAAATGACAGCAGATATAGTAATTGTGGGTGGTGATTTTAATTGTATATTAAATCCGCTCATAGATAGATTCCCACACCACATTATGGCCCCCTCTCCCCAAGCAAATGCTCTTCGTGCCATCTGTGAAGATCTCGGATTTGATGATGTTTGGAGGAGTCTTCACCCTTCTGACAAAGAATATACATTCTTCTCTGCTCCTCATGGGTGTCAGACTAGAATTGATAATAGAGATTAATAATATCTGATCATGCCAGTATGGTTATGGACATAAAACTTAAAGTCTCAATAAACCAGGCCCGACAGTGGAGACTTAACACTATTATTCTTAAAGAGAATACTTTTACATCTTATTTTTCCACCGAATTTAAGGCATTTTTGTCCATCAATTTACAATCTTCGAATAATCCCGCAATTCTATGGGAAACTTGCAAAGCCTATGCAAGAGGGTTGATCATATCATACTCTACAACTAAGAGGCACCAAAAACTTAAACACTAGCGCAAGCGCTAAAATCCTTTTAGAGCAAATTGTCAAATAAAGAAAAGATTTATGTTAGCTCTCCATCACCTTATTTATGGCAAGAAATGTCTGCTCTTAGATCAGCTATAAATTGTCTTCTTACTAAAGATGCAGAGAAAAAAATTAAGTATATTAAACAGAGCTTTTATGAATATGGAGATAAACCAGGGAAATATCTTGCATACCTGGCTAAAAAACGAGCAGAGTCCCAGTCTATAGCAGTGATTGCGGATGCTGAGGGCAATAGGGTATACGAAAACAGACTGATAAATGACAGCTTCAAAGATTTTTACATAAATTTGTACTCTTCTGAACAGACAACTGACGCACCTCAATTAATGGAAGACTTTTTTGCTCAGATTAATCTTCCAAAACTATCAGAAGAACAGGAAAGTTTTCTTAACAGCCCCATTACAAGAAATGAAGTAGTTAATGCCATCAAAAAGCTTCAGAATGGGAAGTCGCCAGGTCCTGATGGGTTCTGTTCTGAATTTTATAAGGAGTTCCAAGACTTACTTTTGGAACCGTTACTTGAAATGTTCAATCATTAATTTTCTATTGCAGATTTGCCACAGACTCTTAAAGAGGCTAACATATCACTTATCTTAAAGAAAGGGAAATGTCCTGAATCCTGCTCATCCTATAGGCCGATAGCTCTTTTAAATGTGGACAGAAAGTGGCTTTCTAAAATTTTAGCTAGTCGTTTGGAGGACCTTCTGCCTATATTAATTAAAGAGGATCAAACTGGCTTTATAAAAGGCAGAAACTCAACTAACAATGTCAGACATCTCGTTAATGCTATTCAGGTCTTTAAGCAAAAATCTATAGATGGTCTGGTGCTTTCTCTGGACGCAGAGAAGGCATTTGACCGAATTGAGTGGCCTTTTTTAATTTACACATTAGAAAAATTTGGTCTTGGTAATAATTTTGTGAAATGGGTTGAAATCATTTATAATGATCCTCAAGCTGCGGTTATGACTAATGGACTTAGATCAGAGTATTTTAGTACACATAGAGGAACTAGACAGAGTTGCCCTCTATCGCCTCTCCTGTTTGCATTGGCCATTGAGCCACTGGCTGAGGCCATTAGAAGAGAGCCCTCTATATGTGGTCTGCAGGTCGGAGAGATATGTCACAAGATAACATTGTATGCTGACGACGTCCTAGTTTTTCTAACTGACCCTGAGACATCAGTTTCAGCCCTCATTAAGGTGATTAACATGTTTAGCAAATTCTCTGGGTATAAGATTAATTTAAACAAATCAGAAGCTATGCCCCTGGGTACTCTATCTACTATACCTAATACTGTCCCATCCTTCCCTTTCAAATGGTCTCCTGCAGGTTTAGTCTATTTAGGTATTGTTATTACCCCATCATTTAATCAGTTGTAGAAAGCCAACTTCATCCCTTTATTTGGTAAAATAAGGCAAGATTTAGAGCGTTGGAACTCACTTGAGATTTATATCTGAATGGGTGAAAGATGAGGCATCTTCTGCTTGGCTGAACATTGAAGCATCATTGTCCCAGCGTAGACTACAGGATTTATTATTTTTTAAGAATTTGAAGGACATAAGAAATAATTGTGTAAATCCAAAAACAATCAATGCTTTAAAGGCATGGTGATCAGTCCGTCGTCTGGAGGGGAGGTCCAAATTAACTTCCACACTCACCCCAATAATTAACAACCCTGAATTTTTGCCAGGGATATTGGATTCCGTTTTCCAACAATGGAACAATAAAAATATGCAAAATTGGGAGACTTACTTTCAGATAATAGTCTCAAGTCATTTGAACAATTGATAAAGGAATACCAACTCCCAAAACAAGATTTATTTTGTTTTTTACAAATAAGGCATTATATCACTTAGAGTACAACCATTATAGATCATCCCGAGGTGTCTCCTGTTGAGAAAATGCTGTTTCAATGACCAACAAAGGTGTCTCTGAGTTTGCTATATAATGTAATGAATGGCAAGTATACTACCAATACACAGAGTATTAGGAGTGTGTGGGAGAAGGAACTGTCAGTGACTATTAATGATGAGACATGGGACGATATTTGGAGTCATGCCAAAAAGATATCTATCTGTACCTGGACGAAAGCAATCCAATTTAAAATTATACATAGAATACATATATCCCCTAATCGCAGGCATTTTTTTGACCCCTCACTTTCTCCTCTGTGTCTCAAATGTAAAACCAAAATAGGTACCTTAACCCATTGCCTTTGGTCGTGTCATAAATTACACAAGTACTGGTCTGAAATAGTATGTCAAATGGAAAAGATATTTGATAAGGATTTAGAAATGAATCCAATGTCTTTGATTTTAGGAATCCCAAGTACAAATATAATTACTGCAGCCAACAAAAGATTATATAACATTCTTACATTTGCTGCTAGAAAAAATATACTACTACAGTGGATCAGTGATAAGAAACCCTCGGTACAAGGCTGGCGAAAAGTGATATTTGAGATGGTCCCTTTGGAATATCTCAGAAATATTATACATACCAAAGTAGATCAGTTCTATAATATCTGGCAACCCTATCTGAATTATATTGGACCTGAATTCTCTTCCATTATCTCACAAGGAGCCTTTTGAACATTAACTCATATATCCTGTGACTTCCCTGCACTATGGACTATTTCCCATGACCTCCTATATACATTTTTTTTTTACCTGAGCTGTACCAGTGTTTTTTGTTTTTTTTCTCTTTTGCCTTTATCCTTATTGTGTTTGTGAAAATAAGAAAACCCAATGAACATATTAGTGAAAAAAAAACCCCACCAACAATTGTGGAGTGGTATAAACTGATATTTGAGCTAATATCAATGGAATATCTAACATACAGATTTAAATGTAAAATGGGTGATTTCTTTAAGACTTGGACATCCTTTTTTAAATATGCTGGTGAAAAACTTACAAATAGTGTACTAAAGGGTCTGATAGATTGCAATATTGAACTAAAGGGTCTGATAGATTGCAATATTGTAAATTCGCTAAGTGACATTTTTGGGTCGTAAAGCGAGATATTTATTTGCTGACTTATTTATTTTGTTTTGTTTTCTTATTTTTCTTAAAATGTTTTGTTGTTGCATCAGTGTCGATTGCGATAAACTGTAACGGACTGAGCGCCTCCTTATCCTTATACATTTACATACATAGATGCTTTGATATTTTCAACTACATATGTGATTGTGTACAATCATCTCTTTGAGTATATTATGTGCTATGTATACTGTGTGTTAAAGATCTAAATCTGGTGTTGATTTATTGTTGGTTTTGTCGGTGTTTGTGTTTGGCCCCTTTGCCCCCCTTGCTCGGACCACGCCCAGCTTCGACCTCATTCATTTTGATCTCAACAACACATCTAAAAGGTTTCTGACTGCATCTTGCATGGTTGCAATGTTATCGCGGTCGCGAAATCTGTGCACAGAAAAACACATAAAGACCTGGCTAAGTAAACTGCTTATGTGGTAGTTCCAGCTACAGTACCCTAGGTGTTTCCAGTTCCACATTTTGCCATAATGACAAACACACAAGGTGAAAAAAAATATAGTGTCACTGTTGTAGCTGGTAATGATAGGCTCACTCATTATTTACTCCATCAATGATATAAAATGCAGAAGCAGCTACTCACCTCATCATCCAGCTGTTTCCTCAACTGAGTAGTTCTCTAAATATTAGGCTGGTTTTTGCTCTTGATGCTTCTTTGGGTTCTCTGGTATAAAGTCAGCAATGTCCAACTGTGATGTACAGCTTTGCTGTAAATGATGTGATGTTGTTGAGCACGCAGCTTTAAATGCTCTCACTGAAGTCGAAGCAGACTGTAGAGGAGGGGCAACTGCGTATTAAGTCTCATGTTCAGTCTTAATGCACCATGACTTTCTTTTCCCAGGAATGGAAACCCACAACCACATCCGAATAAACTAAAACATGAATCATCAAATTCTGTGATTATATTTTCTCTTAAGTTGATTTAAAGTTAGAAAATTGTATATCTTCTTGAGGAATATGATGCCACACTGAGTGAAATATTCAAACCCAAGATGCCATATTCTTTATGGCTGCAACATCTTATCAAATATTAAGGTGACATGTGTATTATTTTATATTTATATGCATTTATATATGTAGTAGCCTATATGTGGACACACTGAGCAGCGGGTATGAAGAGCCATCAGTTACCTGGACACACCTGCATTATGACTCTGCTGTTACCTACTGGTGTAACCAGGTTACTGTTGGGTTACCACTTCACACTGACAGGGAAACACTTTGACACAAAGGCTCGTATTTCATCATTTGTCACCTGTTCACATGTCACCTTGGAGTTATACAACTGCATGTGTGCGATGTTCATCCATGTTGACTTACAAGTTAAAAGTTGTAGTTTGATTAACGTCTATCAGCGCCCTGTGTAGTACAGTACTGCAAGATAGTGAAGCCTACATGAATTTCTTGTATAATAACCACCAAAACAAAACAACTTAAAGATTTCTTAGTGTACATAATGTATATTTATTAGTATTAAAGGGACTGTTTATAAATCTACCAGGTCGGGATCCCATGCGCGCTCGCGTGTGGCTACACTGTTCAGACCGCTCCTCTGCCTGCTTGTCTTCACTCACACAACGCGCGCGTTCTCGCTCCACCTCACATGCATGCGCGCTCACTACACACTGCAGAAGAGTTAGTTTAGCTCTGAGAATATCTAGTGAATGTACAGTGGATGTTTGTGCAGAAATAACTGCTGCAGCTCCTCCAGACCGACAGAGGTTTTCCGTGTCTTGTCAAGTGACGGGGCTCCGCAACGAGTTACGTTATCGTCGCCGACCGGGTGCCGGTATCTCCCGTTTCCTCCGGCTGCGGTCGGGAGGCGATAACGTTTCTCTTCCTGCTTCAGGAAAAGCCAACACTAGGATCAACATCGATTCATGGAGAGACCTTCGTCTGGTCAGCTAACATTACTGCCAAGCAGGTGAAATATAGAGTGATATTGTGGTTTTAGCTGACGTGTGTCGCCTCACTGTGTTGAGCAGTGCTCGTTCAGGTATATTTAGAGCGAGCAAGCGCGAGCCCGACGCTGACTTTCGTTGACTTAACGGCCACAGCTGTCGCTGTTAACAAGCATTTCTGAAAGTTACAAATAGTCCCTTTGATAGGCTATTGTGTACAACTGAGACACAGCTTGACATACTTTATACGTACTGGCAATAATATTCAAGTTACATCAAATTATCTATAACTTTATCAGAGAGTTTTATATTTCACTACTCCAAAGCTTACAGACATTCAAATTACATATAGTGTAGTTCTTATATCAACTTAAAATACAGTGCTATGGAAAATAAACAATCATCACAACAGGAATATAATAAACACAGTGATTACCCAGAGTGACCCAGCCAGCTGTTTCCCTCCTTTTTGCCGATGTCCTCCAGCTGGTCCCTGAGATGGAAAAGTTTGGTCCTGCTGGGGTCCAGATCCCAGGTGAAGTGGCACTGCAGGGCCTCCAGTTTGGACTCCAGTGTTGTTTGACTCTGAGCAGCACTGATGGAGAGTAAAAATAACAAATATTAAAACACATCACCAGTAGGTTAAAGTAACATGCTCTTAAAGTGGCAGTAGGCAGTATATTTTTGGGGCCTGTTTGAATTCAAGGTGAGATGATTACAGAGCTCCGTCAGAGCCTGAAGGAGGAAGAAGGACCGTTAACACTGAGGCCGCAACCCAAAGCTCTTAATTTTCATTTCCTCGCTCCTCGCTCCTCGCTTGAACCGGAAGTTGTTCCGGTGCGCCATCTTGAAGACGGTCCCAAAGCTCTTATTTGTGCACCGAGGAGCGAGGATCGAGGATCGAGGAGGCTTGCCGGAGGAGCGATGAGCGAGGATACACCAGTGTATCCTTCACGGGGTACATGCCAAAGCTCTTAATTGCATCCCCGTTTCCCTCACTTGCGTCTTTTCCTTGCGTCTTAGTCCCTCCCACCAGGGAAGCATGGAGAGACGCATTAGGTGCTTCTCATTTCTTCATTTTTCGCCTCCTCGTCTCCTCGCTCCTCAATCCTCCGGCTGTGACCCGGAGTCCTCCATCTTGAAGGACGTCCCAATTCATAAAATGCGCATCGAGGAGCGAGGATCGAGGACCGAGGAGGCTTGCTGGAGGAGCCATGAGCGAGGATACACCAGTGTATCCTCCAGTGTCTCCTCCACGGAAGTTTTTGACCGACCGACACGCCCCCTTACTGGATATCAGTTATTGATTGGACGCTGCTGCTGATCGGTTTGATCTGATACATCAACATCACTGAGTTTCATACCAGAGTGAAGACAGATCACAGATTAAACGTTTTATAGTTTAGTTGTCTTATGATTCACCATCTAGTTATAATCTGTGTTAACTGTAGGTGTGAACAACAAACGGAGCATGTTGATGGTGAAGTGTTCCAGCAGCAGAAGGACCTGCAGGATCTCTGCTTCACACACCGTCACTGAAGGAGTCAGACACTGAGAGGGGTTTATAATAGCTGACAACGAACAGATTTAAAATAACTTTCTTCATTTATTAGAAATAGTTTTCTTTTGATCATCTGTTATTTCCCCCATTAACTTTTATTATGGATACAGTTAAAGTCAGAGAGAGAAGGAGAGTCTCTCTTTTACACCTTTTACATCATTTATCCTCATTTCCATTCAGTCACATGAGGCTGATAATTCCTGAGCGTCGGGTTTGATATGAGTTACCATTTCACTTTTCCCTGAAACATTCAGCCTAATACATAACTTCTACTATCAGAATATCAATAAATACAGACGCTAATAATGAATAAATAATATAAAGATATTGATCCAGTAGAGATGGTTCCTGGTCCTCTAAGCAGGACTCAGTCCACAGTAGAAATACAGACTGCAGCTGTTATTCATGTGCAGGTGTTTGTTAAACAGGTAACAGACTACAGAGAGAAACACTGCTGCTCTGATAACTCTGTTTCTTTATTAGTATTAGATCAGTTCAGACATAAACAGCTGTTAAAGCCGACTGACAGCTGATCCAGATGTGATCAGCTGCTGTTGTCATCAGAAACGGACATCGCTTCACGTGACGCTTCAGAGGAAACGACGTCTCATGTCTCTAAAAACATATTTACTCGTTTCCTCTGTCCTCGAGTCTTTTCCTCGCCTCCTCCCCTCGCATCTCCCGTGGGCGGGACTAAGACGTGAGGAGAGGAGTCGAGGAGAGGAGTCAAGCCATATAAAAGAACAAATGGGAAAGACCCAAGGAAACTATGCCAGGAGAGAGGAAACGAGGAAAGCCGTTTTAAGAGCAATGGATTGTTGTTTCCTCTGAAGCGTCACGTGAAGCGACGTCCGTTTCTGATGACAACAGCAGCTGATCACAGCTGGATCAGCTGTCAGTCAGCTTTAACAGCTGTTTATGTCTGAACTGAACTAATACTAATAGAGACAAGTGCTCTTTATATTATTTATTCATTATTAGCATCTGTAGTTATTGATATTCTGATTGTGAGTTCATTATTTAATAACCCAGAATATGACTAGGGTGTCTTTTGAACACTGGACATTATTTATTAGGCTAAAGGGAAAATGTAAATGATGTAACTTATATCAAACCCGAAGTTCAGGAATTATTAACCTCATGTGACTGAATGGAAATGAGGATAAATGATGTAAAAGGTGTTTGTTGCTGACAGACAGACTCTCCTTCTCTCTCTGACTTTAATAGTATCATTAATAAAAGTTAACGGGGCTAATAACAGATCATGAAAAGAAAAATCATTCTAATAAATGAAGAAAGTTATTTCAAGTCTATATGTCAGGTATTGTAAACCTCTCTCATTGAGAGGCTGCTTCACTGACGGTGTGTGAAGGAGAGATACTGCAGGTCCTTCTGCTGCTGCTCAGAGCTACAGTTAACACAGATTATAACTTGACGGTGAATCAGAAGACAACTAAACTATAAAACGTTTAATCTGTGATCTGTTTTCACTCCGGTATAAAACTCCAGTGATGTTGAGAGGTAAAGTTATCAGATCAAACCGATCAGCAGCAGCGTCCAATCAATAACTGATATCCAGTAAGGGGGCGTGTCGGTCGGTAAAAGACTTCGGTGGAGGATACACTGGTGTATCCTCGCTCCTCGCTCCTCTGGCCAGCCTCCTCGATCCTCGATCCTTGATCCTCGCTGCATCCAACTTCTGGTTCAAGCGAGGATCGAGGAGCGAGGAAACGAAAATGAAGAGCTTTGGGATGCACCCCCGGAAGTCTTTTACCGACCGACACGCCCCCTTACTGGATATCAGTTACTGATTGGACGCTGCTGCCGACTGGACTGATCTGATAACTTTACCTCTTATGGTACGTGTCCACAGGCTCCGTGCTTTCCACGCTCTCCATTCATTGTCTATGCACCAACCGCGCAATGTATTATGGTAGCGTGGCGTCGCGATTGGAGAGACTAGGCGTCACAACGCTCCTTATTTGCATGAAGTTAAGGGGCTCCGCTACTTTATGCAAATCACGGGCGTCCAACGCGACTCGCCGCCTCTCGAAACTCCCGATAATCTTTTAAAATAAACGTTGTCGATCCAAAATAAAGACAGATTCAGCAACTGCGTGGATTATTTCTCGCCTCAAATGTTTTCAGAAACACATTTCAGTGAACTATTTTCGTGAAATAAGAGAAGAAAGTTTCCAAACGAGCCTCCATACTGGTTCCGGTTTGAAAGCTGGGAGCAGCAGCCAACGACGAGAAAGCTTTCGTCCAATCAGGAGCCGAGTGCCTTGTTTCTAGGGACAGCACACCAAGCGTCCAATGTTGGGAAGCGTCGCGTCCGCTCGCGATAAAAAACGCCCCTGTGGACACGTACCATTAACATCACTGGAGTTTCATACCGGAGTGAAAACAGCTCTGAACAGCAGCAGAAGGACCTGCAGTATCTCTCCTTCACACACCGCCAGTGAAGCAGCCTGTCACTGAGAGAGGTTTATGAAACCTGACAAACTGACTTAAAATAACTTTCTTCATTTATTATAAACATTTTTCTTTTCATGATCTGTTATTTCCCCCCTTAACTTTTATTAATGATACTATTAAAGTCAGAGAGAGAAGGAGAGTCTGTCTGTCAGCAACAAACACCTTTTACATCATTTATCCTCATTTCCATTCAGTCACATGAGGCTGATGATTCCTGAACGTCGGGTTTGATATGAGTTACATCATTTACATTTTCCCTTTAGTAGTGATTGCGAGCTGAAGCCTCATGAAGCTTTGAAGCTTTCCAGCAAATAGGTTCGGAAAAGGGTTCATTTCTCGAGGCTTCATGTGCACACGAAACCACCTGGTGGTCAAAGAGTGTGAAACAGGCAGATATGATCTTAACCATGTGATAAGATAAGATGAGATAAAATAAGATAATCCTTTATTATAGTTTTTCTCGATTGTTTACACACATTTTCTGAAAGCATGCCTCATACTCTCAGAACTCTACACACAAATCAAAAAACACACACACAATGGGCAAAACCCCTCAATTCTCCTGCAAAATGAAACTTTACATTCAAAACAATGTTATTTCTTCTCAAAATGGTATTTTGTTTTCAAATGACACACACAAACCATCATATGAATAGACATTTATAAGAACCAGTTGAACACTGATGTGCTCAATGTAAAACACTATGATGAATGGAAAACACTTCTTCTCCATTCATCATAATGACTTAGGCCTTTTTTTTGTTCAGTGTTACACTTACTACAGACAGTACATACATAAGTGTGTTGTAAAATATTTTAGAATATTGTTTTTATACTCAGAACACACAAATACACGGTAACAAATATATTTTATTTTCCCCACAAAAACAATGTACACAGTGTACATCCCAACCAACACAAAGTTGCACATACAGTGGTCTACATACAAAACAACTGAAGAATTTACTGTATACAGTTACAGTAAAAAAAATGAAAAAAAAAACTATGCTGCATCCTCTCTTCTGTTTCGGTCTGGCCACAGCACCTCATCCACATCACAAGCAATGTTTTCCCTGGCCAAGCAGCGGGGGAAATATCGCTTAGCATGTCGAATCCAGCCATGAAAAGCATCAACTGATTGCTAATTGTAACACTGTGTGACAGGTGTTTGCCCATGTGATGAGTCAGTGTGCATAGTAGGGCAATTGACTTTATCATTTTGAATGACAGTGTGTTCCTTTTGAAAACGAGATTTTCTTCATGAAAATTGTGCCAAATGCAGAGAATTGTGTGTAGTGTTTTGAAAAAAGTGTGTTTTAGAACTGCAATTTGAGTGTAAAGCAGGAATTGTGCTTGTAGTTTAGCAGAATTGGTTCAGGGGGTTGGTGCATGAGTTACATGTTGTGGTCATTGTGTGTCAAGTACCAGTATTTGTGTGTAAACAATTGAGAAAAACTGTAATCCCGCAGGGGGAAATTTGCAGTGTACAGCAGCAAAGGGGATAGTGCAAAAAACAAGATGCATCAGCTAACACAGTAAAAAAGAGCTAAACAAAGTGTAACAAAATATGAACCCATAGAAGGAAGTATAAAAATAGGACCAGTATATACAGTATTGACAATAAACAAGACTATTAACAAAATTGCATAAGTGGAAAATGATATTGCACAGTGAGATAAATGAATGAATGAATGAATGAATGAATGAATGAAATTCCACCTGAAAATATCAGGTTATTGTCAGTTTTTGGTGTGTAAGTGTAAGTGGTCTACTGGGAGCAGTGCTGGTTGTGGTCTACTGGGACCACAGATCTGTGATATACTGTATTTTGCGCCAGCAAAGGCTGTTGGGAATGACTATAAGTAATGAAAGAAATATATATTACCATGTAATCAATTTATATCTATATAATATATAATATAATGTATATTTTCTAGTAAGTTTATTATGAGTATATTACATGTATAATGAGTTGTAATTGTTTTATTCATCTTAAGTGTATAAACCAATCCTTTGGTCAATAATTGTATTGTATTGTAGTGTAATATAATATAATAATGGCAGGAGGGGTAATATTAGTGTTCTGTGTCACTTCTTAAAAGTGGCATTGGTTCAACCAGTGAAGATCTGAACCACTTCCTGAACCAGTGATGCCCTATGGCCGGGCAGCGAGGCTTCGGACGTCATCAATGACGTCATTAGTCTAAAACGATACAAGCCTCGATACGCGCATCGCGGAAAACTTCCTGGATTACTCGACACACGCTCCGAAGCCTCGGCACAGCACGTAACATCACTAAGTGTCAATAAATAAATAATTAATAAGGTCTATGATTCTAAATTAGAAAAGTTCGGATCAGTCAGGAATAGACGTGGTTTTAAATATTAATAACTATTACAGACTGGGCTAACACACTAGAAGTCTGATTCTCCTTTACAATAATTCACTAGCTACATGTTTACAATCAGGCAGGCAAACTCATTAAAATACATAATAATTAAGATCAGCGTATATGATGGAATAGTGTCATTAGAATGTATCACAGGTCACCAAAATTGGGCTTTTATAAAAAGAAATTCTCCGAGGGGGGGATGCCCCCGGACCCCCCTAGCTGGCTACTGTTTCCCCCTAGCTGGCTACTCTTTCCCCTGGCTGGCTACTCCATATCCTTGTGGATGGCCCTGATTGGGGCCTCAACAAAATAAAAGCCAGGGTACAGAGAGATCAAGAAAATGAAAGGATCCGAGAGGCAATGAACACATTTTTGGAGAAGCAGCAGGTATGACAGGCGAAGCTGAACGTACAAAGATGAGGAGCTATAGGCAGACTAGCAAATAAAACCCACTAGCAGGCTCAGTTTTAAAGTTGGAGTAAAGATACTGGTATCATATGAAACTGGACGACCTGGAATCAGGTTGGTTGAGGGGCCCAATTTGGAAAATCTGTCCCCCTGTCCATAATTCCTAATGGCTGACCTGATTCAGGTTACATCAAATTATCTATAACATTATCAGAGAGTTTTATATTTCACTACTCCAAAGCTTACAGACATTCAAATTACATATAGTGTAGTTCTTATATAAACTTAAAATACAGTACTATGGAAAAATCAATCAACACAACAGGAATATAATAAACAGTGATTACATGTAAATTATAAAAAATCAACACTGATCAAAATCTATTTTAATAAATCATGTGATACTGAACTATAGTAATAACATTTGAACATGTCCACAGTGGATGTTATTTAAAGGACTAGTGTTATTGAATGATTCAGCCTGTTTAGTACAGATTGAGTGTACTACTGCTGACAGTTTTTCAGAGCAAATGAGTAGATTTTTAGATAGTTTTTTAAAAAAAGCTTTTGTCTTCCATTAAATGTACTTAAGTCTAAAACTTGCAGACACTTGTTGAAACCTGCCTTTAAAGGATACAGCTCAATCAATCTGTGTGTGCAGATTTTTTTAGGTAATGCAATACCTACATTTATTTCTGGATTTAGAACCAGTGATGTTCAAAACACTATGGCTCTTGAAGGTTTTCCAGAAACTCCTCTATTTCTCTACACATTGGGTTCCAGCCTTTGGCTTTAATCTTCTTCAGAGTTGTGATGCTGTCCCCACGAAAGAAGGATTGTTGGGGTATCGCTGCCGCCTTCATGTGATATCGTATTGAACTTTGGGGCTCCCGTCGATCATAGTATAAATATTTTGCGTAGTGGTTGTAAAGGACCTGCTTCTCTGGAGGTTCCAGATCCCTTTTTAGCAGTTCCTGATACATCTGCTCAGCTTTAGCCTGGCCGTGATTGGATTTTGCATATATATTTGCGAGAGCTATTTCCTTCATAAGTGAAGAATGAGAGTAAAGAGAAATCACCTCCTCATGGAGACTGATTCCTCTGTCTATCATGCTTTGCTTTGGGTGACTGTCCCTGTAAAAAATTATCTTCCATTTGTAGCAGAGTGCAGCACATCTCTTCAGATAACGCTCATCTGGATGGTTTTCCAGAGCCTCCTCTGCCAATTTAATGGCCTCATCAACAGAAACATAATGACTGTAAACCCTTATTAATGGTTTCATACCATTGTCGCTGCTGACGGGATTTCTCAAAACCTTTCTGGCTAACTCTCGTGCTTCATCTTCAATTCTCTCTCCTTTCTTAGCACATTGCTCAAGGTAGTAAGCAGCGAGGTACAAGTTCTCTGGATCCTGTTCCTTGGCGATTCTCACTTTCTCCAACATGTCAGCCTCCAGCCCCGTGTTGCTGTGTTTCAAAGCTCTCGCTAACACTAAGACGTGGCTGGTGTTCCACTCCACCATGTCCGGCTGCATCTTGATGGCTCTCTGGAAGTAATCTGCAGCCAGATTTCTGTCTCTGCTGAACTTCATCAGGGTCCAGGCTTTTTCAGCGTAGATCTCTGGATGGAGCTCGTCCTGGGATGGAGATGGGTATTTATTCATCAGGGCGTCGATCTTTGTCAGGTAAGCCTGACTCTCTGCTTGGTCTCCCAGGTGGTGGTTCAGCCAAGCCAGGTTCCCGTAGTTCACCACTAACCAGGGACCCTCATCTGCACTTCTCATCTGGCGGAAGGCCTCTGCAGCGTTGTTGAACAAACTCTGGGCGTCTTCAGTCAACCTCAGCTTGTATTGAATGAACCCCCGCAGGTTGTAAATGTGACCCAGCCAGCTGTTTCCCTCCTCTGTGCCGATGTCCTCCAGCTGGTCCCTGAGGTGGAAAAGTTTGTACCTGCTGGGGTCCAGATCCCAGGTGAAGTGGCACTGCAGGGCCTCCAGTTTGGACTCCAGTGTTGTTTGACTCTGAGCAGCACTGATGGAGAGTAAAAATAACAAATATTAAAACACATCACCAGTAGGTTAAAGTAACATGCTCTTAAAGTGGCAGTAGGCAGTATATTTTTGGGGCCTGTTTGAATTCAAGGTGAGATGATTACAGAGCTCCGTCAGAGCCTGAAGGAAGAAGAAAGACCGTTAACACTAAGGTTGCATCCCAAAGCTCTTATTTGTGCACCGAGGATTAAGGAGCGAGGATCGAGGATCGAGGAGGCTTGCCAGAGGAGCGATGAGCGAGGATACACCAGTGTATCCTTCACGGGGTGCATGCCAAAGCTCTTAATTGCATCCCCGTTTCCCTCACTTGCGTCTTTTCCTTGCGTCTTAGTCCCTCCCACCAGGGAAGCATGGAGAGACGCATGAGGTGCTTCTCATTTCATCATTTTTCGCCTCCTCGTCTCCTCGCTCCTCAATCCTCCGGCTGTGACCCGGAAATCGATCTCAGTCCTCCATCTTGAAGGACGTCCCAATTCATAAAATGCGCATCGAGGAGCGAGGATCGAGAAGCGAGGAGGCTTGCTGGAGGAGCCATGAGCGAGTATACACCAGTGTATCCTCCAGTGTCTCCTCCACGGAAGTTTTTGACCGACCGACACGCCCCCTTACTGGATATCAGTTATTGATTGGACGCTGCTGCTGATCGGTTTGATCTGATACATCAGCGTCTCTGAGTTTCATACCAGAGTGAAGACAGATCAAAGATTAAATGTTTTATAGTTTAGTTGTCTTCTGATTAACCGTCTAGTTATAATCTGTGTTAATTGTAGGTGTGAACAACAAACGGAGCATGTTGATGGTGAAGTGTTCCAGCAGCAGAAGGACCTGCAGGATCTCTGCTTCACACACCGTCACTGAAGGAGTCTGACACTGAGAGGGGTTTATAATAGCTGACAACGAACAGACTTGAAAATAACTTTCTTCATTTATTAGAAATAGTTTTCTTTTGATCATCTGTTATTTCCCCCATTAACTTTTATTATTGATACAGTTAAAGTCAGAGAGAGAAGGAGAGTCTCTCTTTTACACCTTTTACATCATTTATCCTCATTTCCATTCAGTCACGAGGCTGATAATTCCTGAGCGTCGGGTTTGATATGAGTTACCATTTCACTTTTCCCTGAAACATTCAGCCTAATACATAACTTCTACTATCAGAATATCAATAAATACAGACGCTAATAATGAATAAATAATATAAAGATATTGATCCAGTAGAGATGGTTCCTGGTCCTCTAAGCAGGACTCAGTCCACAGTAGAAATACAGACTGCAGCTGTTATTCATGTGCAGGTGTTTGTTAAACAGGTAACAGGCTACAGAGAGAAACACTGCTGCTCTGATAACTCTGTTTCTTTATTAGTATTAGATCAGTTCAGACATAAACAGCTGTTAAAGCCGACTGACAGCTGATCCAGATGTGATCAGCTGCTGTTGTCATCAGAAACAGACATCGCTTCACTTGACGCTTCAGATGAAACGACGTCTCATGTCTCTAAAAACATATTTCCTCGTTTCCTCTGTCCTCGAGTCTTTTCCTCGCCTCCTCCGCTCGCACCTCCCGTGGGCGGGACTAAGACGCGAGGAGAGGAGTCGAGGAGAGGAGTCAAGCCGTATAAAAGTACAAATGGGAAAGACCCAAGGAAACCATGCGAGGAGAGAGGAAACGAGGAAAGCCGTTTTAAGAGCAATGGAACACTGTGTGTCTTTTGAACACTGGACATTATTTATTAGGCTAAAGGCAAAATGTAAATGATGTAACTCATATCAAACCCAACGTTCAGGAATAATTAGCCTCATGTGACTGAATGGAAATGAGGATAAATGATGTAAAAGGTGTTTGTTGCTGACAGACAGACTCTCCTTCTCTCTCTGACTTTAATAGTATCATTAATAAAAGTTAAGGGGGGAAATAACAGATCATGAAAAGAAAAATCATTCTAATAAATGAAGAAAGTTATGTCAAACTAGTTTGTCAGGTAATATAAACCTCTCTTAGTGACAAGGTGCTTCACTGGCGGTGTGTGAAGGAGAGATACGGCAGGTCTTTCTGCTGCTGTTCAGAGCTACAGTTAACACAGATTATAACTAGATGATGAATCAGAAGACAACTAAACTATAAAACGTTTAATATGTGATCTATTTTCACTCCGGTATAAAACTCCAGTGATGTTGAGAGGTAAAGTTATCAGATCAGTCCGGTCGGAAGCAGCGTCCAATCAGTAACTGATATCCAGTAAGGTGGCGTGTCGGTCGGTAAAAGACTTTGGTGGAGGATACACTGGTGTATCCTCGCTCCTCGCTCCTCCGGCCAGCCTCCTCGATCCTTGATCCTCGCTGCATCCAACTTCCGGTTTAAGCGAGGATCGAGGAGCGAGGAAACGAAAATTAAGAGCTTTTGGATGCACCCACGGAAGTCAACTTATTCCGGTTAAGAGTGGGATAGCAGACCTCAGATCAGCTCTTAGTGCTTGTTTTCTTCCGGTCTGTAAAATCTTGCAGATGCCGTTAGGAGCACCGGAGGACACAGAGGCACATGATTTTTTTCAGGTTACCTGTCTCATGCACTACTGTCACAATATAGTCTAGTTTTATTAAAATAACTTTTTTTAATCATATTTGCTCCAATCTCTCGTACTTCAGCTTTAATTTACGTATGCTATGTTTGGATAACCACTGTTCATCTCATGTGGCGGAAGGGAGGAACATAGAAATGGAGTTAGGAGCATTGAATGGACAGGAAGGAAATAAGGAGGGAAAGATTTCCTTTTCTATTTGTTAGTTGCCTTCTGGAGCTGGAACACAAAATAATTTCACTACACGTTGTACTGTGTATGGTTGTATACAGTATGGAAAATTAGTGGATGGAAAGGAAGGAAATGGGTAAGGAAATGAGGGAGAGGAATGATTAAGAGAAGAAGTAACAGAGAGGACAAGAAGGAACAAAGGATGAAATAAAACCCAAAGGGGAATGAGGTATGCAATGAATAAATAAATAAAGGAAGAAACAGAGTGAGGCAGGAGGAGAAAAAGAAGGAGGGGAGGACAGAGGGGAGGAAGAAAATACAGAAGGGAATAAGGCAATAAATAAGAAAAAGATGGCTGAAAGAGATAAGGAAGGAGGAGGCAAGTAAGGAAGGTAGGACGAAAATGAGAAAAAAAGTATGAGAAACAGAGGAAAGCAAGGAAGACAGGAAGGATGAAATGGTTTAAAGATAATAGGATAATAATAACAACAACATTTAGCATTTCTCCACCAGAATTATAATACTGGAGGTGGGATGAAACTTTCAGAAAACAATTGATTTATAATAATTGTTAAGAATAAGAAAGAAAATACAATTTTTAAAATTCATGTGGCCCTAGCTGAAAGGGAAGAATGAAGAAAGGAAAAGAACAAGAAACAAGAGAGAAAAGTAAGAAGCCTACATTATTTACTCCAACAATGATATGAAATGCAGGAGCAGCTTTCCTCACCTCATCATTCAGCTGTTTCCTCGACTCAGTAGTTCTCTAAATATTGGGCTGCTTTTTGCTCTTGATGCTGGATTTGGGTTCGCTGGTATAAAGTCAGTGATGTCCAACTTCTGCTTTGCTGTAAATGATGGGATGTTGTTGAGGACGCAGCTTTAAATGCTCTCACTGAAGTCGAAGCAGACTGTAGAGGAGGGGCATTTGCGTGTAAAGCCTATTGTTTAGTCTTAATGGCCTTGACTTTCTTTTCCCAGGAATGGAAACTTACAGCCACATCTGAATAAACTAAAACATGACTCATCAAATTTTGTGATTATATTTTCTTTTAAGTTGATTTAAAGTTAGAAAGGTGTATTTCTTCTTGAGGAATATGATGCCACACTGAGTGAAATATTCAAACCCAATATGCCTTATTCTTTATGGCTGCAACATCTTATCAAATGTTAAGGTGACATGTGCATTATTTTATATTTATATGCATTTATATATGTAGTAGCCTATATGTGGACACAGTGAGCAGCGGGTATGAAGAGCCATCAGTTACCTGGACACACCTGCATTATGACTCTGCTGTTACCTACTGGTGTAACCAGGTTACTGTTGGGTTACCACTTCACACTGACAGGGAAACACTTTGACACAAAGGCTTGTATTTCATCATTTGTCACCTGTTCACATGTCACCTTGGAGTTATACAACTGTATGTGTGCGATGTTCATCCATGTTGACTTACAAGTTGAAAGTTGTATTTTGATTAACGTCCATCAGCGCCCTGTGTAGTACAGTACTGCAAGACAGTGAAGCCTTAATGAATTTCTCGTATAATAACCACCAAAACAAAAAAACTTTAAGATTTCTTAGTGCACATAATATATATTTATTTGTATTATTAGGCTATTGTGTACAACTGAGACACAGCTTGACATACTTTATACATACAATCAGTTGCATCTGGCAATTATATTCAGGTTACATCAAATTATCTATAACATTATCAGAGAGTTTTATATTTCACTACTCCAAAGCTTACAGACATTCAAATTACATATAGTGTAGTTCTTATATAAACTTAAAATACAGTGCTATGGAAAAAAAAACAATCAACACAACAGGAATATAATAAACACAGTGATTACATGTAAGTTATGAAATCAACACTGATCAAAATCTATTTTAATAAATCATGTGATACTGAATTATGGTAATAACATTTGAACATGTCCACAGTGGATGTTATTTAAAGGACTAGTGTTATTGAATGATTCAGCCTGTTTAGTACAGATTGAGTGTACTACTGCTGACAGTTTTTCAGAGCAAATGAGTAGATTTTTAGATAGCTTTTAAAAAAAGCTTTTGTCTTCCATTAAATGTACTTAAGTCTAAAAACTTGCAGACACTTGTTGAAACCTGCCTTTAAAGGATACAGTTCAATCAATAAGTGCGTACAGATTTTTTTAGGTAATGCAATACCTACATTTATTTCTGGATTTAGAACCAGTGATGTTCAAAACACTATGGCTCTTGCAGGTTTGCCAGAAACTCCTCTATTTCTCTACACATTGGGTTCCTGTTTTTGTCTTTAATCTTCTTCAGGGCTTTGATGCTGTCCCCACGAAAGAAGGATTGTTGTGGTATCTCTGCCGCCTTCATGTGATATTTTATAGAACTTTCGGAATCCTTTCGATCGAAGTATAAATATTTTGCGTAGTGGTTGTAAAGGACCTGCTTCTCTGGAGGTTCCAGATCCTTTTTTAGCAGTTCCCGATACATCTGCTCAGCTTTAGCCTGGCCGTGATTGGATTTTGCATACATATTTGCGAGGTCTATTTCCTTCACAAATCGAGAATGAGGGTAAAGAGAAATCACCTCCTCATGGAGAGGGATTGCTCTGTCTACCATGCTTTGCTTTGGGCGATTGCCACTAAAAATCATGATCTTCCATTTGTAACAGAGTGCAGCACATCTCTTCAGATAACGCTCATCTGGATGGTTTTCCAAAGCCTCCTCTGCCAATTTAATGGCGTCATCAACAAAATAATGACTGTAAACCCTTATTAATGGTTTCATACCATTGTAGCTGCTGACGGGATTTCTCAAAACCTTTCTGGCTAACTCTCGTGCTTCATCTTCAATTCTCTCTCCTTTCTTAGCACATTGCTCAAGGTAGTAAGCAGCGAGGTACAAGTTCTCTGGATCCTGTTCCTTGGCGATTCTCACTTTCTCCAACATGTCAGCCTCCAGCCCCGTGTTGCTGTGTGTAAAAGCTCTCGCTAACACTAAGACGTGACTGGTGTTCCACTCCACCATGTCCGGCTGCATCTTGATGGCTCTCTGGAAGTAATCTGCAGCCGGATTTTTGTCTGTGCTGAAATTCATCAGGGTCCAGGCATTTTCAGCGTAGATCTCTGGATGGAGCTCGTCCTGGGATGGAGATGGGTATTTATTCATCAGGGCGTTGATCTTTGTCAGGTAAGCCTGACTCTCTGCTTGGTCTCCCAGGTGGTGGTTCAGCCAAGCCAGGTTCCCGTAGTTCACCACTAACCAGGGGCCCTCATCTGCACTTCTCATCTGGCGGAAGGCCTCTGCAGCCTTGTTGAACAAACTCTGGGCGTCTTCAGTCAACCCCAGCTTGTATTGAATGAACCCCCGCAGGTTGTAAATGTGACCCAGCCAGCTATTTCCCTCCTCTGTGCCGATGTCCTCCAGCTGGTCACGGAAACGGAGAAGTTTGTTCCTGCTGGGGTCCAGATCCCAGGTGAAGTGGCACTGCAGGGCCTCCAGTTTGGACACCAGTGTTGTTTGACTCTGAGCAGCACTGATGGAGAGTAAAAATAACAAATATTACGTAAAACACATCATCATTATGTTAATATAATATGCTCTTAATGTACGTGTGCTATGTTTGGATAACCATTGTTCATCTCATGTGGAGGAAGGGAGGAACATAGAAATGGAGTTAGGAGCATTGAATGGACAGGAAGGAAATAAGGAGGGAAAGATTTTCTTTTCTATTTGTTAGTTGCCTTCTGGAGCTGGAACACAAAATAATTTCACTACACGTTGTACTGTGTATGGTTGTATATGTGATAAATAAACGTGATTTGATTTGATAGACAGCGAGGAAATAAGGAGGGAAGGAATGGAGGGGGTTGGAAATGGATTAAAGAGTATTAGAGGATGAAAGAAGAGAGGATAGGAAGGAAAAGAATATGGACCAACAGACCGCTGGAAAGAAAAAGTTGGCTTGAACATAATAAGGAAAAGGAAAGTAGGTATAGAAGTAAAACTTGAAATGGGAACAGAGGACAAAGGAAGGAAAATTAGTGGATGGAAAGGAAGGAAATGGGTAAGGAAATGAGGGAAGGAATGGTTAAGAGAAGAAGTAACAGAGAGGATAAAAACATGGAGGACATGAAGGAACAAAGGATGAAAGACAACACAAAGGGGAATGAGGTATGCAATGAATAAAAAAATAAAGGGATAAACAGAGTGAGGCAGTAGGAGAAAAAGAAGGAGGGGAAGACAGAGGGGAGGAAGAAAAGACAAAAGGGAATAACGCAAGAGATAAGAAAAATATGGCTGAACGAGATAAGGAAGGAGGAGGCAAGTAAGTAAGGAAGAAAATGACAGAAATGGTGTGAGACAGAGGAAAGCAAGGAAGACAGGAAGGATGTAATGGTTTAAAGATAATAGGATAGTAATAACAACAACATTTAGCATTTCTCCACCAGAATTATAATACTGGAGGTGGGATGAAACTTTCAGAAAACAATCGATTTATAATAATTGTTAAGAATAAGAAGGAAAATACATTTTTTTAAATTCATGTGGCCCTAGCTGAAAGGGAAGAATGAAGAAAGGAAAAGAACAAGAAACAAGAGAGAAAAGTAAGAAGTCTACATTATTTACTCCAACAATGATATGAAATGCAGAAGCAGCTATACTCACCTCATCATTCAGCTGTTTCCTCGACTCAGTAGTTCTCTAAATATTGGGCTGGTTTTTGCTCTTGATGCTGGATTTGGGTTCACTGGTATAAAGTCAGTGATGTCCAACTTCTGCTTTGTTGTAAATGATGTGATGTTGTTGAGGACGCAGCGGAAATGTTCACGAAGTCGAAGCAGACTGTAGAGGAGGGGCATTTGAGCATATTGTCTTGTGTTCAGTCTTAATGGCCTTGACTTTTGTTTCCCAGGAATGGAAACCTACAGCCACATCTGAATAAACTAAAACATGACTCATCAAATTTTGTGATTATATTTTCTCTTAAGTTGATTTAAAGTTAGAAAGTTGTATTTCTTCTTGAGGAATATGATGCCACACTGAGTGAAGTATTCAAACCCAAGATGCCATATTCTTTATGGCTGCAACATTTTATCAAATGTTAAGGTGACATGTGTATTATTTTATATTTATATGCATTTATATATTTAGTAGCCTATATGTGGACACACTGAGCAGCGGGTATGAAGAGCCATCAGTTACCTTGACACACCTGCATTATGACTCTGCTTCCACCTACTGGTGTAACCAGGTTACTGTTGGGTTACCACTTTACACTGACAGGGAAACACTTTGACACAAAGGCTCTTATTTGATCATTTGTCACCTGTTCACATGTCACCTTGGAGTTATACAACTGTATGTGTGAGATGTTCATCCATGTTGACTTAAAAGCTGAAAGTTGTATTTGATTAATGTCCATCAGCGCCCTGTGTAGTACAGTACTGCAAGATAGTGAAGCCTACATGAATTTCTTGTATAATAACCACCAAAACAAAACAACTTTAAGATTTCTTAGTGTACATAATGTATATTTATTAGTATTAGTAGGCTATTGTGTACAACTGAGACACAGCTTGACATACTTTATACATACTATCAGTTGCATCTGGCAATAATATTCAGGTCAGGCCCACCGTCAGGCAGGGGCAAAGGGTACAGCTGTCCCCAGACCCAAGGCCAGGGGGGGTCATGCAAAGGTCTATGGTTGACCCTTAAATGGGATCAAGAACAACACTTTACTTACTGACCTTTATCACTGACAGTAAAAGTGAAATATATTATGATAAATAAATATAGTGGTATCAGTAAAACACCTTTCACCTTTATCGTCTCATAACCCCCCCCCCCCCCCCCCCCCTCCCATGTCCCATCATAGATATAAATATGATGTCATGGAACTTCCTGCTGTAGGCCCCTATATGATAAAGTATGTTGATAGTGAAGATGACAGAAGTTGAGTTGATTTACTAGATTCACATGTTTTGAGTAAAGTGATTCACATGATTAATTATTTCAGAGTTTTTTTTGCCAAAGGTTTATTTTATCAATAGTTTAATTTAAAATCAATACACAGGCTAGATAAGACCTGGGACCCTTCAAGTAACCGTGTTTATTTCCATTGAATAAGAGAGCATTTAGACACTAGAAAATGCATTTCCTGCTGAAAATGCGTGGGAATGCTGACAGCTGAAATTTATTACAAAGCATTGCAGTTTAAAAAGTCTCCACAGTTGAGTTTTTGTTCCAGGCTTTTAGAGGTGAATTAACATTGCAGCGAATGAGAGAGAGGAAGGGATCTCTTGGTCCTTCGAAGGAGATAAATCCCAAACTGTAAGACCTATTGCTTAAATGGGCACATCATCTGAAAGAAGACAAAAATACCTTCGTTTTGATGTATTAATTGTGTATGAGGAGTGGAAGTTGTGGGCTAGGTAGCAATTTGTTCGGATAATTTTTAAAAGATTTTTAAACTCTGCTCCACTCTAGCGATGATGTCACGTGCTCTAGCCCAGCCATTCTCAACCAGTGTGCCGCGGCCCACCGGTGGGCCTCAGAGCGCCATCTAGTGTGCCGCGGAGGCAGTGGTACTAGATTATTTTTGTATTATTATTTAGCAGAGTGAACAGGTAAAACCTAAAGGAGGTAAGATGCCAGCTGCTGTAAAACCAAAGCCTATTGAAGGAGGCTGAGACACGGGCGGACACGGGTCTTGTATTGGGTATAACACATGCGCAGTGTAACTGGAGCTGCGGTCGTGCGTTGCGATCGGCTCAATTTCGGCGAGTGCAGAGCAGATATTACTGCGCACGTGCGGTACCCCGAAGGCGCGTTGATTAAGTGTGACCCAACCTCCTTCAATAGGCCTTGTGTAAAAACACCAAACATCATCAGGTAGAGACAAACGTGTTTGCCACTGTTAGCTAGCTAACGTTCTCGGATGCAGTGAGACAAAATGGATCGGTTTTTAAAGCGAAAAAGTGATGTGGGAGACAACCCTGCGCCAGTAAAAGCTCCGAAGCGTGTGGTGAGGAAATATGACCCTGAATACATTAAATTAGGATTCGTGCTTAATCGCCTTTTTGAACTGAGAGAAGAAGTGCACACATTTCTGGAAGAGCAGCACTCCCCTCTTGCTGAGCATTACACTGATGGTAACTTTTGTGCAAAACTGGCCTACTTATCAGATATATTTGACCAGTTAAATCAGCTCAATATATCAATGCAAGGCAGAAACAGCACAGTGTTTTTGGTTTCAGACAAAATTGAGGGCTTCAAGAAAAAACTTATTCTGTGGAACAGAAGAGTCAACGAGGGACGATTTGACGTGTTTTCACTCCTAAGTGAAACTTTGGAAGCCACTCCTCATGTCAACATATCCAGTGTTATAACCCAGCATTTGACTCAGTTGTCGGGAAAGTTTACAGACTACTTCCCAGAAGATGCACGAGATGGAAACCTTTGGATTTTGGACCCTTTCTCTGTGGATCCTGCTTCAGAAGACATAGTTCTCTCCACTGTGTTGGAAAATGAACTGATGGAACTATCAGCAGACAGCAGCCTGAAGCTTCAGCTCACACAAGTAGACCTTGCTTCATTCTGGATACTGGCTGCCAGTCAATATCCCTCTCTGTCAAAACGGGCAATCAAATTTCTGTTGCCTTTCACCACCACCTATTTATGTGAGTCAGGGTTTTCCATTGTGACTGTCACAAAATCAAAGGCAAGGAACAAACTGAAAGCAACTTTGAATGCTACTCTGCGTGTCAGCCTCTCACCCATCCCACCACGACTTGATCTCATTATTTCCCAGAGGCAAGCCCAAGTGTCTCACTGAGGGTAAGCAGAATATGTATTTTGGTCATTACAGCTGACAGTGGCATAACACATATCTATAGCCCAGTTTATTATTTGTTGTATATACATGTTAGGTTTTTTACTCATTTATTTGGGAAGGTGGTCCTCGGAAATGTTTTGACAATCACAAGTGTGCCTTCAGTTGCAAAAGGTTGAGAACCCCTGCTTTAAAGGATACAGCTCGTGCTTTTTTTTGCATTTTGCATTTGCGTATAAGTATAGAGGTAGTTTTATATGTAATTAAATTAAAAAGTAAGTAGAGATTATTTAGCAAATGCAATATCTACATTTTTTAGTAGATTCAGAACCAGTGCTGTTAAAAACACTATGTTTTTTTCAGGTTTGCCAGAAACTCCTCTATTTCTCTACACATTTGGTTCCTGCCTTTGTCTTTAATCTTCTTCAGAGTTGTGATGCTGTCCCCACGAAAGGAGGATTGATGCGGTATTGCTGCTGCCTTCATGTTATATTGTATTAACCTTTGGTACTCCTGATGATCAATGTATAAGTGTTTTGCATAGAAGTTGTAAAGCATCTGTTTATCAGCAGGTTCCAGATCCCTTTCTAGCAGTTCCTGTAATATCTGCTCGGCTTTAGCCTGGTCGTGATTGGATTTGAGTTTCAGAGACTTTGTTTCCTGAATTCTTGTGACTTTAAAACAATGAAAATAACTAAATGAAGCTTATGCGTAAATTCAGACAGGAAGACTGGGGGTGCAAGCTCATTCATTCTCATTCATTCTGGTTCTCTCTCTCTCATGGGCTATTAATATGTCAGCTGATTATGGGCGTCTCTCTTTTCAGTGACCAATCAGAGCTTGCCATATCTCCCTCAACCAATAACATGCTGCTGTCAAAAGTTTAAAAACCATTCTCCTCTATGCGCTTTCAGTGTCAGCATTCAGCACTAACGGATGCGACCCTCCACCACCCCAATCACCTCCAGATTCATCACATCAGAGTAATCCTGCTCCACTTCATTCATCGGATCTGCATCAGTCTTCACCACCACCACCACCAGTGTCTAGACCCGGGGGGAATATTTCTACATCCTACTACAGCTTCACTTCCCCTTCATTATTTCACATCGGGTCTAAATCGCCAAAGAATGTTACTATTCATAATTCGTGCACTTTGTAATTAATCATCATTCAATTCATACGAGTCTTTTCTGATTGAAATAATAAGTACACTGCAACAGCATTTTTATGTTAAACTAGTAATTTTACCTTTAAATCTCAGGAAAGAAAACTGAATAATTCGCTCCTCTGGCATAAACTTTGCATGTGAATATTTAGCATAAACTAATGTTCATCAGTTATAATTAATGTTTTGCCCCTGCTGTCCATTTTTTTGGATTATACATGCTGTGCAGTGCCAGAAACAGGTTAAAAAAAGTAAATTTGACAGTCTTATCGGACCTATCACATTCAGACTCTGATGGGGGGGTCAGTGCCAGCCCCGGCCCCCACGTTGGCCCCGGCCTGAGATACACACATAAGCAGACGGAGACACAGACAGACAACAGAAACAGAAACACATGAGAGAGATGGATAGTTAACAGCAGAGGATCAGAAGAAGCAGAGAAATGTGCCTCTGATGTGAACAGTCAGGCTTCAGCTCGTGCAGAGATTAATAGCGTGGCGCTTCCGTTCACTAGGGGAACCCACGCGCCAAATACTCTGGCTCTGCTCCGTTATGTATCACCATTATGAATCTCCCACAGAACCTGATCTGGAGAGGGCAGAGGAGATCCAGCAGCTTGTGAGAAGCTCGGTACGCATGAAAAAGTCACGGTATGCCATAAGGAGTAAAATGAGTACAATACTGCGTACCGGCCCACTTCGAGCACTGCTCATCTCTCATGACATGTTGAGCCAGACAGCCCATAATGCTTATCTCTACACTCCCTCCCTCATCTCCCTCCCTCTCCTCCTCCCTATGGCCGCCCATTACAGAGAGATTGGGCCAGCCCAGTGTCAATTAAGGAAAAGAAATGGGCCGATTTACCTGTTTTATGGGCCAAAAAAAAGGCATACGTCGGCCCAAAAGGACGTCGGCCCAACCGGGAAAACGCCCCCGGTATCCCAGATGGCCAGTCCAGCCCTAGAAGAGAGGCATTTGAGCATAGAGTCTTGTGTTCAGGCTTAATGCACCTTGACTTTCGTTTCCCAGGAATGGAAACCTACAGCCACATCTGAATCAACTAAAACATGACTCATCAAATTTGTCATCATATTTTTTCTTATGTTGATTTAAAGTTAGAAAGTTGTATTTCGTCTTGAGGAATATGATGCCACACTGATATATATATATATATATATATATTATATATCAGATATTCAACCCAAGATGCATACTCTTTATGGCTGCAACATATTATCAAATGTTAAGGTGACATGTGCATTATTTTATATTTATATACATTTATATATGTAGTAGCCTATATGTGGACACACTGAGCAGCGGGTATGAAGAGCCATCAGTTACCTGGACACACCTGCATTATGACTCTGCTGTTACCTACTGGTGTAACCAGGTTACTGTTGGGTTACCACTTCACACTGACAGGGAAACACTTTGACACAAAGGCTCGTATTTGATCATTTGTCACCTGTTCACATGTCACCTTGGAGTTATACAACTGTATGTGTGCGATGTTCATCCATGTTGACTTACAAGTTAAAAGTTGTAGTTTGATTAACGTCCATCAGCGCCCTGTGTAGTACAGTACTGCAAGATAGTGAAGCCTACATGAATGTCTTGTATAATAACCACCAAAACAAAACAAACTTAAAGATTTCTTAGGGTACATAATGTATATTTATTTGTATTAATAGGCTATTGTGTACAACTGAGACACAGCTTGACATACTTTATACATACAATCAGTTGCATCTGGCAATAATATTCAGGTTATATCAAATTATCTATAACATTATCAGAGTTTTATATTTCACTACTCCAAAGCTTACAGACATTCAAATTACATATAGTGTAGTTCTTATATAAACTTAAAATACAGTGCTATGGAAAAAAAAACAATCAACACAACAGGAATATAATAAACACAGTGATTACATATAAGTTATGAAAAACAACACTGATCAAAATCTATTTTAATAAATCATGTGATACTGAACTATAGTAATAACATTTGAACATGTCGACAGTGGATGTTATTTAAAGGACTAGTGTTATTGAATGATTCAGCCAGTTTAGTACAGATTGAGTGTACTACTGCTGACAGTTTTTCAGAGCAAATTAGTAGATTTTTAGATAGTTTTTAAAAAAAAGCTTTTGTCTTCCATTAAATGTACTTAAGTCTAAAAAACTTGCAGACACTTGTTGAAACCTGCCTTTAAAGGATACAGCTCGTGTTTTATTTTGCATTTTGCATTTGCGTTAAAAGGGGCCAAACTTGACTTCTTGCCTTGCCATGATCAGCAGGTCTTCACTGTAAGATTCTCACTTCCATTTTAACTTTATTTTAAGAAGTATAGAAGTAGTTTTATATGTAATTAAATTAAAAAGTAAGTAGAGATTATTTGCAAATGCAATATCTACATTTTTAGTAGATTCAGAACCAGTCCTGTTGAAAACACCATGGCTCTTGCAGGTTTGCCAGAAACTCCTCTATTTCTCTACACATTCGGTTCCTGCCTTTGTCTTTAATCTTCTTCAGAGTTATGATGCTGTTCCCACGAAAGTAGGATTGTTGCGGTATTGCTGCCGCCTTCATGTGATATTGTATTGACCTTTGGTACTCCTGACGATCAAGGAATAAGTGTTTTGCATAGCGGTTGTAAAGCATCTGTTTATCTGCAGGTTCCAGATCCCTTTTTAGCAGTTCCTGGTATATCTGCTCGGCTTTAGCCTGGTCGTGATTAGTTTTGCATATATATTTGCGAGACCTATGTTCTTCATAAGTGAAGAATGAGGGTAAAGAGAAATCACCTCCTTATTGAGACTGATTGCTCTGTCTATCATGCTTTGCTTTGGGCGACTGTCACTGAAATAAAGGATCTCCCATTTGTAACAGAGTGCAGCACATCTCTTCAGATAACGCTCATCTGGATGGTTTTCCAGAGCCTCGTCTGCCAATTCAATGGCCTCATCAACAGAAACATAGTTTCTGTAAACCCTTATTAATGGTTTCATACCATTGTAGCTGCTGACGGGATTTCTCAAAACCATTCTGGCTAACTCTCGTGCTTCATCTTCAATTCTCTCTCCTTTCTTAGCACATTGCTCAAGGTAGTAAGCAGCGAGGTACAAGTTCTCTGGATCCTGTTCCTTGGCGATTCTCACTTTCTCCAACATGTCAGCCTCCAGCCCCGTGTTGCTGTGTTTAAAAGCTCTCGCTAACACTAAGACGTGGCTGGTGTTCCACTCCACCATGTCCGGCTGCATCTTGATGGCTCTCTGGAAGTAATCTGCAGCCAGCCGCTTTTTTTCCCCGCTTAACTTCATCAGGTTCCAGGCTTTTTCAGCGTAGATCTCTGGATGGAGCTCGTCCTGGGATGGAGATGGGGTTTATTCATCAGGGGCGTCGATCTTTGTCAGGTAAGCCTGACTCTCTGCTTGGTCTCCCAGGTGGTGGTTCAGCCAAGCCAGGGTTCCCGTAGTTCACCACTAACCAGGGACCCTCGTCTGCACTTCTCATCTGGCGGAAGGCCTCTGCAGCCTTGTTGAACAAACTCTGGGCGTCTTCAGTCAACCCCAGCTTGTATTGAATGAACCCCCGCAGGTTGTAAATGTGACCCAGCCAGCGGTTTCCCTCCTCTGTGCCGATGTCCTCCAGCTGGTCCTGAGATGGAAAAGTTTGTTCCTGCTGGGGTCCAGATCCCAGGTGAAGTGGCACTGCAGGGCCTCCAGTTTGGACACCAGTGTTGTTTGACTCTGAGCAGCACTGATGGAGAGTAAAAATAACAAATATTAAAACACATCATCTAGTAGGTTAAAGTAATCTGCTCTTAATGTACGTGTGCTATGTTTGGATAACCACTGTTCATCTCATGTGGAGGAAGGGAGGAACATAGAAATGGAGTTAGGAGCATTGAATGGACAGGTAGGAAATAAGGAGGGAAAGATTTTCTTTTCTATTAGTTAGTTGCCTTCTGGAGCTGGAAAAGAAAATAATTTCACTACACGTTGTACTGTGTATGGTTGTATACAGTATGTGATAAATAAACGTGATTTGATTTGATAGACAGCAAGGAAATAAGGAATAAGGAAGGAAGGAATGGAGGGGGGTGGAAATGGATTAAAGAGTATTAGAGCATAGGAAGGAAATAAGGAAGGAGTCATGAAAGAAGAGAGGATAGGAAGGAAAAGAATATGGACCAACAGACGGATGGAAAGAAAAAGTAGGCTTAAAGATAATAAGGAAAAGGAAAGTACATAAAGAAGTAAAACTTGAAATGGGAACAGAGGACAAAGGAAGGAAAATTAGTGGATGGAAAGGAAGGAAATGGGTAAGGAAATGAGGGAAGGAATGGATAAGAGAAGAAGTAACAGAGAGGATAAAACATGGAGGACAGGAAGGATCAAAGGATGAAAGAAAACACAAAGGGGAATGAGGTATGCAATGAATAAATAAATAAAGGAAGAAACAGAGTGAGGCAGGAGGAGAAAAAGAAGGGGGGAGGACACAGGGGAGGAAGAAAAGACAAAAAGGAATAAGGCAAGAAATAAGAAAAAGATGGCTGAAAGAGGTAAGGAAGGAGGAGGCAAGTAAGGAAGGTAGGAAGAAAATGATAAAAAGTGTGAGACAGAGGAAAGGAAGGAAGACAGGAAGGATGAAATGGTTTAAAGATAATAGGATAGTTATAACAACAACATTTAGCATTTCTCCACCAGAATTATAATACTGGAGGTGGGATGAAACTTTCAGAAAACAATCTGACTTATAATAATTGTTAAGAATAAGAAAGAAAATACAATTTTCTAAAATTCATGTGGCCCTCGCTGAAGGGAAGAATGAAGAAAGGAAAAGAACAAGAAACAAGAGAGAAAAGTAAGAAGCCTACTATTTATTTACTCCAACAATGATATGAAATGCAGGAAGCAGCTACTCACCTCATCATTCAGCTGTTTCCTCGACTCAGTAGTTCTCTAAATATTGGGCTGGTTTCTGCTCTTGATGCTGGATTTGGGTTCGCTGTATAAAGTCAGTGATGTCCAACTTCTGCTCTGCTGTAAAATGATGGGATGTTGTTGAGGACGCAGCTTTAAAATGCTCTCGCTGAAGTCGAGGTGAAGCGAAGAGGTGGGGCATTTGCAGGTAAAGTCTTGTGTTTCCAGTCTTAATGCACCTTGTCTTTCGTTTTCCAGAAAGTAAACCTACAGCCACATCTGAATAAACTAAAACATGACTCATCTGTCATGATATCACTTTGGCAGTCTAGTGTTTCCTTTTGTTTTCCTCTGTTTCCCTGCCCTTTTGTCTCCTGTGTGTTTTTCCCTGGTTTGTCTAGTCTGTCAGTGTGTTGGGAGGTGTGGCCTTCCTCCTCCTCCTCCTTCTCCTTGGGCAGGCACTGCTGGAGCAGCTGACAACAATCAACCTATCATCACACACACCTGCAGTATATCTCCCGGTTTTTCTTGCCAGTCATCGCCAGATCGTTTCCGTCGCCCTCAGTGGTACACGACACATTCAGGCTCTCTTAGTTATTTACTCTCGACTTTGCTCATGCTCGTGTTTTGGAGTTTTTGGACTTACCTTGTTTGTTGTTGTTGTTTGCTCAGGTCTGTTCACCTGCCAGCTGTTGCTGCTTCCTGTTTCCAACCTGCCTGCTCACTCCTACACTCTGCTCCTCCTCGACCAGGATCCTTACCTTTGTTACTCACCTGCCTGTTCACTCTCCGACGCTATTCCACCGCTCGGGAGCTCAAGTGAATTCATCTGTTCCATCCTAAGAAGGATGTCAAGGAATATGTCCTAGCCTGCACTGTCTGTGCCCGGGGAAAGACATCTCATCGGCCGCCTGTGGGGTTTGCTCTGCCAATTACCCACTCCTGGTCGCCCTTGGTCCCACATCGCCTTGGGACTTGTCACCGGTCTCCCACCTTCTAATGGTAAGACAGTGATACTTACCATTGTTGATCGGTTCTCCAGGGCTGTTCATTTCATTGGTCTTCCCAAGTTTCCTTCTGCACATGAGACGGCTGAACTCCTGACTAATCATGTTTTTCGTCTGCATGGTATTCCCGTGGACATCGTCTCAGACCGTGGTGCTCAGTTCATATCTCAAGTTTGGAAGTTTTTTGTCAAGCCATCGGGAGCCACTGTCAGTCTGTCTTATGGTTTTCCACCCTCAGACGAATGGACAGT